>NW_008607436.1:0-24607 GCF_000691845.1 Merops nubicus | reverse complement strand
CTAAAGGATTCTATGATTCTATAACAAATGTGTAGAAAATAGATATCACAGCTATGATAAGTAGCTTTTTGCAATGTTAAAGGCTATAAATGACCATGTTCGTCAACTGGGCACAATCATAGAATCATAGAATCCTTTAGGTTTCTAAAAGATCTTTAAAGACCTGCAGGGATGGGGCCTCAACCACCTCCCTGGGCAACCCATTCCAGGGTCTCACCACTCTCATGGGGAAGAACTTCTTCCTCACATCCAGCCTGAATCTGCCCACTTCCATCTTTGCCCCATTCCCCCTAGTCCTGTCATTACCCGATATCCTAAAAAGTCCCTCCCCAGCTTTCTTGTAGGCCCCCCTAAGATACTGATGACCAAAGTTTTTTATTTTACATTGTTGGCATGATTATTTTTGGTTATTTTACCTTTCAGGCAAAAGTTTAGAAAGGTGAAAAGCTAATATAATCAAGATCTTTAAGTTTCTCTTAACAAACCTCTATCCTCATTCCCCCAAAAAACTATAATCCTAAAGCAGCATGATATCAGCTGTTCAATCTGTTTGGATTTTGTGATTTTACCATGTTTAAAACTCATTACAACAGAAAAAAAAAAATTTATGTGAAATTCAAACAGCAATAAGTAGTGTAGGATTTTATATTCCTTTAATTTTTAAACACCTTTATTGTAATTACTGTGTGACTACACACATTATCACTGTGAGTTGACTGAGCAATGGTACTATATGATCGGTTATTTTTACAAACAAATATTGGTTAACCATTATGTTTTACAATTTCTGAATCAATACAAGAAAACAGTTTTTAAAATGCAACAATCCCAAAAGCATAAATTCTATTCCACTTCATTATGTTTATGTTCATTCTTTGATTGAAACTTTTCTGAAAAGTGAACTTTATGAATCATCCAGTCTCTAATGTAAACTAAAACAAATGAGTACATTAACACCAATGTGGGCAGTTAATCTGTCAGAAGCATGGTAGCCTGATTTGCAATTGTGAGGGCTTAGTAAACTCACCTGGCAAATGAGTTCTCCTTTAGATAGATAAAACATCATAAGTTGTCCAAAATCGCAAGCCAGTGGAGGAATTAACAGTGTTTCTCTCTCTTGTTTTCAAATATTCGCTCAATATATTAAAAGCTTTTCTTTCTCATTCACCTTTGGAGTGTAGTTTGCTTTCCTCTACATGATACAAACAATGTTTTCCTATACTAATTGGAACAAAATAAGGTATTTGATGTGAGTCACCATCTACTGTAAGATTGCAAAGGCTCCTATTATTACTCAGGTGCCAAAATGTTGATAGAAAATGATGCACATCTATGAATCTATTATTCAGCCAGAAGTAGATGGACTGACTGATTAACAATCTTTTAATGGATGTAACATTTTGAGATGTCAGAATTCAATATAATTCATAAATATAAAAACACTCATATTCCAAGAAGGAGTTTTTTGCAAAGCAATGGTTTAGTAAGAGTTGTACCACTACAGTGGCTGAATTTTCTTCATCCTTGTTCTCCTTTCGTTAGAATTACCAAAGAAATTCAAACGTATGAATTGTAAATGTATGGCCCAATGAAATAGGTGACAGATTGGTACTGGGTGGAGAGGGGAAGGTATCCATCAGAGAACAGTTTTGAAATAGAAATAATAGCTGTTCATGGTCACATAAAATCTATGAAAGATAATGTTTTTCTTCTTCATTGTCTTGAGGCAATTACCAATGACAATGAACTCAGAAGCTTAAAATAAAGAACAAAACATTACTGTAGGAGCAAACTGCATAAAAGTGTCTTGAGAAACAAGACACATCTTCATGTAAGTACACCTGAGTCATATATTATAAATCACTAGATACTTGATTTTTTCACTGTTGCTGGAATCCAGCTTGTGCATTTAAGGTAATTTTTAAATACAGTTCATGTTTCTATGCCACTCTCCCGAATAATGAAATCTGTTTTCAAGGTAATATATTGCCCATCATGTCTGTCTAGAGGCAGTCAGAAGCAGAGGACTAACTATTGTGCACACAGCCAATGCTTCCCTCACCTGTTTCCTTGAGCACTGAAGGTCATAACATGATCAGAGCTAACAGAGGCGATGTTGTGTAAGTCTAGAGCAAAAGGAACAATGTAATACCCTGCTGTTTCTTTTTTAGATCTGCAGAATTTTTAAAAGTTCCTTGGTTAATTGTGTACAATTCAGAATTCAGCGATGAAATTCATCATATTAGGAACAGGCTAGTTTGTTGTATAAAAATATCTATATTTTATCCTTGTCTCTTCCAAATAACAAATTAGGTCACAATTTTCTGAATCATTCTTAATGTTATCTGTATTTGTTATGTTGCTTGCAAAGATGTTTCTCGATCAAAGCATTCAGCAGTTTATATAACAAAATGTTCACTAAAGCACACCCTGTCCTGTGCAGATCCATGAACACAGTGGTTCATGCATAAGCATTGCCTTTTCTAAGTACATACCCATCTCTTGCATGCTATCCAAACCTACATTAATAATGTAGTATAACATTAATTGGAGATTAATAGCTACCATTCAATAACATTTCAAAAGCAAGTTCTTAGAGGAAAAAATATTGTGGAGATCCAACAGCCCAAGAAAGGTGTCAGCTACCTCAGCTCCATCACTCTGGGTTCAATCAGCGGCAGAACTGAAGATGTATTTCCAGAAGGCACATGCACACAGCACACACATATGTACTATATTCACACATATACACATAGCTGGCCACACATATAATGAACAGGCACAGAGCACTCACATGAACACACACAGCACCAACGGGCTCATCCTGATTTGCTGTCTTGTTGAACAAGTAGAGGTCCACTAGTGAGAATACATATAGAGATGTACAATCTTGGACCCCTCCAGTAGCTGGGCTCAGACACTGAGTCTGCCTAGTAGCTGTTCCTGGATCTCTGCCTCCCCAGTTGCTGGCACCTAGACATAGGAGTCCCCAAGGCCACAGCTCCACTCCAATTGCTGGTACAGACTGTTTCACTTACACACACAAGCAGGTTTCCCAACTGACCCCAAACCCTGCCATTTCTCTGGCACCTTGCCAAGACTCTCCTGGTCCTCCAGCAACCAAGTGTCCTGTGGTCACACCAATAGAGAGACCCCTTCACCCAGCTCCCAGACCGCATCACACACTCACTGACTAGCCCAGCCTGACCTTCACTGTAGTTCTCGCACTCTTGCACTCACTCTATTTGCTGGCACTACAGACCCATATCCCTTCAACCTGTGGACCCAACCCAGGGGCTGACACTTGGTTTCATTCAGTCAGGTCTCCCAGTGTGCTGGCACCCATTCACTCAGGTTCTCCAGCCCACAGTCCTAGCCCAACTGCTGGCACCCAGGCCCCATTCACTTCAGTTCCTGACACCTCGGACACATGGGCCCCTATGACATATGGTACCACTTCAATTGCTGCCACTTACATCCACTCACTTCAGTCTCTCCAGCTGGTGTCATCACAAACACACAGGCCTTTTGCTCCCTCCATGACCTGACTCCAGTTTCTCCACTCATGCCCCCATACACACAAGAGTCCCTCATCCAGGAAGGAGTTAGAAAATAATTCAATGGGATGGTGGGGCAGACTGTGCAGATCAGGCATGGTTCAAGTGTACTACCCACCAAATTCTTTCTATATGACAGGCCCCTTATCCTCTGTTTTCCCAGACTTATTCTGCCCCAAATCATCTGGATCCATCCCTCACCCCGCCTTTGGTTTCCTCCCTAAACATTCCCATAACAAGTCCTGTGCACTTCCAAAATGCTCTTCCCTCCACCCCATAACATGTCTCATACCCCCAGGCAGCAACCAATCTCTTTCCTAAAGGTGCTCTGCCATTGACTCATCATGATGGATTTTACACCCAGTCACTAGGGCTGAGGTACTCCTGGAACTGTCCTGGGAGGCACACAAAGAAGTAGTCCCTTTATTGGAGTCCTTGAGCCAGGGTCCTGGCTGCTGTTGTGCCCCTGTATTCCACTGGACTTGTGAAGATGAGCCCGTAATGGGCTGATGGCTCTTGTTGTGGACCTGGGAATAACCCATCAGGGTATTATTTGGGTTTCTGTGCTCCTCTGTGAGTTTGTGGATGAGATTTATCACAAAGCCTAACATAAGCAATGTACAAGATGTAAAGAAAATATTTTAAAAGACAAAAACCTGGAAATGAGCCATTTAGAGTTCTCAGTTATTGCTATTGATCCTAGTCCCTTTGTTATCCAATAACTCTTCTAATGGAGTAATCTCTAAAGTGGAACAACCACTGCTTTTTACAAAGAGATGGATACATAGAGAAGTACTTGATATTGAGCTAGTCTGAAATACCTTTTTGTCTGTATAGGAGCTAGACATTATTTATTGGGTAGTCTCTGAAATCAGGAGTAATTTCATGTAATTTTTGTCAACTATGATGATAATTCATGTCCACTTTATAATTATCGGGAATAGATAGGCATCACTAAAGAACAGATCATGCTGTAATAGAAGTGGAAGATTGACGGGATGATTGTGTTTATAGAGATCTGTCTCTCTTTAGAGACACTGCTGAGGGAACACTGACAGATAATTCAACTGGGAAACCTATCTTTTGGAGGCTAATGATTGGAGAGTTTTCTCCCATCCCAAATGCTGCTCCCATATGCATATTACGTACGAGTTTCTCCAACAGTAACTCTGTGCCTTCCTGAAAATGCCTCTTGCAATATGCCTTTTACTAGCTATTTACCAGCTCAGTTCTGTGTGCAGGTGGAAGGCAAATATACACAGCTTGGGGTAACAATAACAGTCACTTAATGATATTTGGAGGTTGTAAAATAAAATAAAAAGGCAGCTCTACCTGAAGAAAGAAGGTAGTATGTGATTCTAGTCTAATCAAATGGTTTTTCATGAATGATGTTGGAAATTTAATGCTTCTGTTATTTCAGTGACTTACAGAAAAAGTACACCTCACTGAAACACTAGAAAGTGTGCTACTCTTTAAATTAAAAGTTGTAAATCTAGCCTTTTGAAAATTCAGTTGGTTTCCTTTCTACTTGTTTAATATAATCATTAATATTTCTGCTCATTTTCTGCATTAATATCTGTAACTGGGTGACCCATTTCATTTAGACTGTTTTTAGGAAGCACTTCTGACATGTTATTCCTCTCAGTGAGTAGGTGTAGTGATGCTCTTAATGAACAAAATCAAGTAGATTCCAATTAACTTTATTTTTACCTTTATTAGTAAAGCTGTGCTAACAGTAAGTAATAAAATATTAAACTTATTTTCATGACTGAAGTCTGTTATTATGATTCTAAATACACCACAGGGCCAGTCCTCTGATATAAAATGGTGCCACTTTCATAAAATTGTTTTTCTTTAGAAATTAAGGTACACTTTCAAATATTTAAACCCTTAGAAGTGGTTCTTCTAGAAAGAATTACCAGTAATTAAGGACAAAATTATATGACACACAGTTTTATTTATTCAATGAATCTTCTAGTAAGTTGATGAATTTTAACTATTCGGCAACTATTCAAATACCTGGAGAATATGAAAAATTTCATACTTGCTTAAAAATTTCATTAATGTCTTTCCTATGGCAAATTACATCACAATCTTATCCTTTAATTAGAAATACGGTTCATATTAAGTAACTAAACCTATGTAAAGCCATCACCCTATAAACTTCTGTCACAGATAACTGATGTCATTAGACTGGTATGGATTCATACCAGTTAGGCAGGTTGAGAATGAGATTTTTACTGTTGTCACAACGCAGGCTACAAATATGTTACAAAATTACAAATTTGCATTTTTTCTTTCCTCTCTCAAAGGTTTGTTGTCTTATTACTAAATGAGATAAGAATTTCATCTGACATGAACATTTATTTTATTTTTAGGATCAAGCTAAAAAGTCTTTTAACTTACAGTTCTGTAGGAGCTATTCTGAGAGAAAGAGTTGGATGGAT
Source organism: Merops nubicus (assembly GCF_000691845.1). Taxonomy (NCBI): domain Eukaryota; kingdom Metazoa; phylum Chordata; class Aves; order Coraciiformes; family Meropidae; genus Merops; species Merops nubicus. Next base: position 18,603 of record NW_008607436.1, on the reverse strand, counting down.
TTTTGTGAGCAAAACTTTGTGGTCAACAGCTCAATGTCCAACTGGAGACCAGTAACAATTGCTCAGTTACTGACCTCAGGGGTCAGTAATGGGACTGGTGCTATTCAGTAATTTTGTCAGCAGCAAGAACAGTGGGATTGAGTGCACCTTCAGCAAGTTTGCTGATGACATCAAGCTGTGTGGTGCAATTGACATACTGGAGGGAAGGGATGCCATTCAGAGAGAACTTGACAGGCTTGAGAGGTGGGCCCATGCAAACCTAATGAGGTTCAACAAGGCCAAATTCAAGGTCATGGGCCAAGGCAATCCCAAACACAACTACAGGCTTGATGATGAGTGGATTAAGAGCAGTGATGCAGAGAAGGACTTGGGGATGTTGGTAGATGAAAAACTATATATGAGCCAGCAATGTGCACTCATAACCCAGAAAGCTAACTACATCCTCAGCTGCATCAAAAGAAGTTCAGCCAGCTAGTCAAAGGAGGTGATTCTTGCCCTTATTGGTGCAACATTGCAAGAGGTTGCCCAGAGAAGTTGTGGATGTTCCTGACTGGAAGTATTCAAGGCCAGGTTGGATGCTGCTTTGAGCAGCCTGGTCGAGGGGAAAGGGCCCCTGCCCATAGCAGTGGTGTTGAAACTACGTGATCTTTAAGGTCCCTTCCAACCCAAATCTTTCTGTGATTTCTATGAGATTAATACTCTTCACTGTCATAATAAAGAAAAATCAGATAAAATATTTTATGTAAATTTTCCTTAAAGTTTCTTAGTAGTCTATTCTTGTTGTTTGACATCAAAAGTATGTTTCTTCAACATAAATATCTCCATATGAATTACCAGATTTTGTTGTAAACTTTAAATCATTTTAGCATTCATTCTGTTGCAAGAATAATTTATCCACATAACAGGTTCAACTGAACCACAGATTTAGGGCATAGTAAACTGCTGATATACCAATACAATGAAAGTTGGGCAGTGTCCAGTTATTAAAAATGGGGGGAAAGATACTGAGGATGTATTATTGTGTGACTAAGGCATGCAGAGACCCAGTGCAACAAGATTTTGGAGGGGTTCTTCTGATCTACTGTGAACACCAACAATGTTACCTTCTTGGTTACCTAGCTTGGATTATTCCAGTATCATTTTATAGCCAAGGAGGAAGAATATGTACTCACTGCAAAATTACTCTTATCCTAAAATGTCCATATAGGAGAAGTTCTTTGAATCCTTATGTAAGAATTTTTCCTTTCACCATAAATGGAGCCTAGTGACTTTCTAACGTGTGGTGTCTACATTGCAAATATCTAAAACTGTGTGACAAATTTAAAAGTTAAGGTGGAACTGATTTCCAGAAGTGGTGATAACAGGTGACATTTGAGGCATTCAAGCCATCTTTGTGAGTCTAGGAGACATCACAGCACCAACCCTCTTTGAGGGTCTTGGGGCTAGACTGCCGGAGGTCGGCAGTGTACATTACATATGTGGAGCTAAAACATCTCTCTCTGCTCATGCTTAGAACATTTCATAGAATCACCATGGCTGGAAAAGACCTCCAGGGTCATCAAGTCCAACCATCCTCCCAACATTTCCCTGACCACTAGACCATAGCCTCAAGTGCCACATCCACTCATTTTTTTAACATCTCTAGGGATGGTGAGTCCACCACCTCCCTGCACAGTCCACTCCAGTGTCTAACCACTCTCTCACTTTCTTCTTCTAGTGAAGAAATTCTTCCTAATATTTAATTAAAATCTTCCCTGGTGCAACTTGAGGCCATTTCCTCTCATCCTATCATCAGTAATTTGGGAGAAGAGACCAACATCAGCCTCACTACAACCTCCTTTTAAGTAGCTGTAGAGAGCAATAAGATCTCCTCTCAGTCTTTTCTTCTCTAGGCTAAACAAAATCCTGATGTATATTAAGGCAAATAAAAATAAGGCAATTACCTCACTGTGAAAGATGTCTAGATGATAAATATTCAAATTTAAATCTAAACATCAGCTAATTCAATATATTTTGTCTGCTGTATAGAATCTATCTTGTGCTCAAATTCTGTTTGGGTTTTAAATATGGAATTAATTAGCTTTAGTATAAGGTTCATCTAGAGATGTCCGTATCTAGTGGACATGCCTGTATTTATACAAAGACTAAATACAAAATATCTTTCATAGCTAAATAATTTACTTTTATATGCTGTAATTCAAATTATTTTTAAACTTTGACACTAAAAAACAAACCCTTATGTGCTGTGAATTCATATTACTCCTTCATGACTGAAAAAACGAGCAGCTGTCTTGACTTGCTAGTTTTGACCATAAGTTCTTTCACTGTCATTGATGCACCTAACAATCAAATGTCAAGTCTTGATTTTAAGTGTACTCTACTTACTGTTTAGGTAAACACATATTCTGTGTTTTGCTGAATACATTTCTGGGAATGAACAGAAAGGCAAAATTAAAGGTCATAATGTGTGGCTTAGCATCATTTGGCAGTGAATGTACCAAAAACATGATAGCAAGAATGGGAATAAATTCCAAACATACTTGCTTATATTTGCTGATTTGCAAGACATTATATTTTTCTTTCTGGGCAACACAATTAAATATAGCCATGTGTATATACATGTCTACACCAAGAAAGTTCCAGCTGCAAATAATTTTTGTGCGTCTGCCCATGCTCATTTATTCTGAGAACGAGAAGGGAAATTATCATTGTAAAAACTTTTTCTTCTTTCCAGAGCTGGTTTAACTTTTACATTTTCATGAGAGATGATAATATTTTTTTTTAATATGTATTTTAACAGATAAGTGGTTGTCCAAACAGTCCATCTGTCAGAATAATGAGGACACTGACAGCTCTGACTGTCCCTGCCTCAACTCCTGCAGACTTCCCATAAGGCAGACCTAGACTCAGACCCATGACAACTTTTCAGCCTCCCAGGACTGTCAGCCTCTGTCCCAGTGATGCCACAGCAGAGCCAGTCTTCAGCTCACCGCAGCCCTGCCATACTCAGCCAAGCCAGACCTACCCACAGGCCAATGTCCCAGCCTAGACTTGGCCCCCACCCCTGCCCCGGTGAGGTGCCCAACGTCCAGTTCTGGGTCTGTCCTGGCTGCCCCTTGGTCTGCCCTGCTTTCTGTCTGGGACAGTGGGACAGCCTTGGCTGCCAGCCCCAGCCCCACTGCCCCAGGGGAGCCCCCTCTAGTCCCAGAGAGACCCCGGCCCATGCTGTGCCTTGACACAATCATACACTGACTTCCGCTTAAACTGAAGTCAGTATTTCACAGTTCAAATACCTAAACATATATCAATAGAGTATAAACTATTTACTAATTTACATTGCTGCCATAAATGCCTTGTAAGCTTTATGGGACAGATAAAAAGACATGGTCCATGAAATGAAGAGCTCACCATCTAATTTTAGAGAAGAGAGAGCAGGGGTAATCAAATAAGTCATATGATCGGAGTGAGTCATCAGAAAAGGTGTCCAGTGGCAAAAAAGAGGTAAGCTGGTGAGGAGTATGAAGCTGGGGGAACAGAAAAGCAGACAAATATCTGGCAGAACCAGCAGGATAAAGGGAAAGGGATGAAAAACAGGGACACACACAGAGGCTAGGAAAATGACAATGTGAATCTCCTTGTGATAATAAGGTATACCAGCTAAGGCTCAGTAGGAATGAAAAACCCCATTTTCAGCTGTTGATACGGAAATAAAGCAAACGACCCTTTGCATGTGCAAACCATCCACAAAAATAGGATTAAGAGAATACTAATTGTATCACTCTGACTTCATAGATGAGCAAACTGAATGATGAAAAATGACAATTTTATTTTTATCAGAGAATACACAGAGTTCATTTCAGACAAATCCATTGGAGGAAACATAAAAATCTTACACTAGTGGTTCTCACTAAGCACCTACATAATGCCAGATTTCTCATATCACACATTAAATAGTTTTTGGCAGCTCATACTAGGCAGTATTATTAATGAAAAGACTGTTTTAAAAAATTGGCAGACTTGGCGTGGAAGTGAAAGTAACCATAACGGTGTGATGTGGGAATTATTTCAAGACTGGCAGAAATACATTTGTTTCATTAGCAGGGAGTAATTTTAAAAGGCAAAAATACACAAGAAACATTTCTTGAAATAAAGTAATCCAGTAACCAATTAGATGTGACAACAATTTCCTGTAAATTTGTACTTTTATAGCCACTCCATACTGAGCAATCTATAAGAATATCACATGGATTAAATCAATTGAATAATTTTCAGTTACTATTCAAATTTTCCAAACATTTTTCTTTATGCAGACAGTCCCTTACTTTTGTTCAGACTGTCTCTGATTTCTTTAGTACATTATGCTTCAGGAAAGAGACCTAAATTTAAGATTTGCTTACATATATGTACTGAGAATGGTACATCTGTGCTCTGTAGGTAGTTCTGAGTGCATAAGGACTAGAATTTATGTCTACAGTAATGGTGCAAAATAAAGTAAAAATACTATAAAGGAGTGATGAAAGTAGATATGTCAAAGATAGGAAGGGTCATCCAGTCTGTCACTTTTTCAATGCACATTCCCCACTCCTGATATTTCCTGTAGATTTTTTTTTTCAGTTTGATTTTAACAGACAATTATGATTTGTCTTTTAGATCTTTATTTGGAAGATCATTCTCCAGTACAAGAAACGACATTTTTCCTGAGTTTTTCCACATTATTAACTTTGGCAGCTGTATCTTAGAATCAGCATGGTTGGAAAGGACCTCCAGGATCATCACATCCAACCTTCTTCCCAACATTTGCCTAACCAGAAGACCATAGCCTCAAGTGCCACATCCACTCATTTTTTGAAAGCCTCAAGGGATGACAACTCCACCGCCTCCCTGGGCAACCCACTCTCAGTGAAGATATTCTTCCTAATATCCATTCAAAATCTTCCTTGGTGCAACTTGAGGCCATTTCCACTCATCCTATAATCAGTAATTTGGAAGAAGAGACCAACACCAGCCTCATTACAATTTCCTTTTAGGTAACTGTAGAGAGCAGTAAGGTCTCCTCTCAGTCTCTTCTCCAGACTAAACAAACCCAGTTTCCTCAGCTGCTCCTCATAAGGCATGTTTTCCAGCCCTCTCACCAGCCTCGTTGCCCTTCTCCGGACCCACTCCAGCACCCCAATGGCCTTCTTATCCTGTGGTGCCCAAAACCGGACACAGAACTCACAGTGTGGTCTCATCAGTGCTGAGTCCAGGGGCATGATCACCTCCCTGCTCCTGCTGGTCACACCATTTTTGATAAAGGCCAGAATGCCATTGGCCTTCTTGGCCACCTGGGCACACTGCTGACTCATGTTCAGTCATCTGTCCACTAACATCCCCAGGTCCTTTTCCACCAGGCAGCTTTCCAGCCACTCATCCACACACCTGGAGTGTTGCCTGAGGTTGTTGTGACCCAAGTGTAGGACCCAGAACTTGGCCTTGTTAAACCTCATACAACTGACCCCAGCCCATTGTTCCAGCCTGTCAAGATCTCTCTGCAGAACCTTCCTACCCACAAGCAGATCCACACTCCCACTTAATTTCATGCCATCTGCAAATTTACTGAGGGTGCATTTGATCCACTCCTCCAGGTCATTGATAAAAATATGAAACAAGACCAGTCCCAAAACTGAGACCTGAGGGTTACCACTCGTGACTGGACACCAGTTAGATTTAACTCCATTCACCACGACTCCCTGGACTCGGCCATCCAGCCAGTTTTTAACCCAGTGAAGAGTTCTCCTGTTTAGGCCATGAGCCGCCAGCTTCTCCAGCAGAATGCCATGGGAGATGGTGTCAAAGGCCTCACTGAAGTCCAGGTAGACAACATCCACAGCCTTTCCCTCATCCACTAGATGGGTCACCTGATCATAGAAGGACATCAGGTTGGTAAAACAGGACTTGCCCTTCATAAACTTGCCTTTGTTGGCTGGATCCAATCCCCCTGTTGTCCCGCACTTGCCTCGTGATCTCCCCCAAGATGAACTGTTCCATAATCATCCCTGGCACCGAGGTCAGGCTGACAGGCCTGTAGTTCCCCAGATCCTCCTTCCTGCCCCTCTAGTTGGGCATCCCATCGGCAAGTCTCCAGTCATCTGGGACCTCCCCCATCAACCAGGATGGCTGGTAAATGATGGACAGGGGTTTCACAAGTTCCTCCACCAGCCTCCTCAGCACTCTCGGGTGCATCTCATCCAGCCCCATAGACCTGTGGGTGTCCAAATGGCTTAACAGGTCCTTCACTGCTATTTCCTGAATTATGAGTGGATCATTCTGTTCTCCATCCCTTTCTTCCAGCTCAGGGGACTGAATAACATGAGGGTAACTGGACCCACTATTGAAGACTGAGGCAAAGAAGGCATTCAGTACCTCAGTACTTTAGTACCTTAGTACCAATGTTCTCCCTCGCATCCAATAAAGGATGGACATTGTCCCTGGTTCTTTTTTTGTTGTTAATATATTTGGAAGAACACTTCTTATCATCCTTTGCAGCAGTAGCCATGCTGAGTTCCAGCTGAGCTTTTGCCCCCCCCTAATGTTTTTTTCTACATGACCTATCTAAATCCTTATCCTCTTCCTGAGTAGCCTGCCCCTTCTTCCAAAGGTTGTAGACTCTCCTCTTCCTCCTAAGTTCTAGCAAAAGCTCCTTGTTCAGCCCCACCAGTCATTTTCCCCACCAGTTTGTCTTACGACAAGCTCCTGTGCCTTACAACCTGCTCCTGTGTCCCTAAGAGTATCTGCCTGAAAGTCCACCCTTCCTGGACCCCTTTGCCCTCTAGGACAGTATCCCAAGGAACTTCTACAACCAGTGTTTGAAACAGGTCAAAGGCCACCCTTTGGAAGTCCATGGTAACATTTTGCTGCCCCCTCTCCTTACTTGACCAAGTACTGAGAACTCTGTCATTTCATGGTCACTGAGACCAAGACACCCTCTAATCACAACATTACCCACCAGTCCTTTTCTGTTCGTAAACAAGTCCAGCAAGGCACCTTCCCTAGTGGGCTTCGTCACCAGTTGGGTCAGGAAGTTATCTTCCACACACTCCAGGAACCTCCTGGACTGTTTCCTCTCTGCTGTGCTATATTTCCAGCAGGCGTCTGGTACTTTGAGGTCCCCCACAAGAACAAGGGCTTGCAATTCTGCAGTGTCTGCCAGTTGTCTATAGAACAATTCATCAACCTCTTCATCCTGATTGGGTGGTCTATAATAGACTCCTGACAGGAAATCTGCCTCATTGGCCTGCCTCAACTTTACCCATAAACACTCAGTCAGTCCATCACACTTGTTGAGCTCCATGCAGTCAAAACACTCCCTGATATAGAGAGCCACCCCACTGCACTTTCTGTCTCCCCTGTTCCTTTTGTAGAGCTTATAGCCATCCATCACAGCACTCCAGTCATGAGAGTCATCCCACCATGCTTCTGTGATGGCCATTATGTCGTAGCTGTCACGTTGCACAATGGCTTCCAGCTCCTCCTGTTTGTTGCCCATACCGTGTGCAGTGGTGTAGATGCACTTGAGCCAGGCAAGCAACTTCATTCCCAGCCACAGCCTGCCACCCTTAGGCTCAACTCTAGCAGGCCTAGTTATATCCCCCTCCCCCTTTAAACCTCATTTAAAGCCTTTTCAGTGAGCCCAGACAGCTCATATGCAACAATTCTTTTCCCCTTTTGAGAAGGATGAACTCCATCTGTCACCCACAGACCCCAGGAAGTATAAAGCTCCCTCTGTTTGTAAACCCCAAAGTTATGTCAGTGGCACCAGCCTCTCAGCCACATAGGGAGGCAGCAGACTTCCCTATGGAACAGATCTGGCTGGCATATGGGGCCCTCAGTTCCTCTCAGAAGGGAGTCACCAACAACAACTACCCTCCTTCATAAAAATCTCCATAAGATACTCAAAGTGTTCCTGATTACTGTCCAGAGCACAACCCAAATCATAGAATGTCTAGGCCGGAAGGGACCTCCAAAGGTCATCTCGTCCAACCCCTCTGCTATAAATAGGGACATCTCCAACTAGATCAAGCTGCTTAGGGCCTCATTAAGCCTGACCTTGAGTGTCTCCAGGGTTGGGGCCTCCACCACCTGTCTGGGCACCCTATTCCAATAGAAATAGGTTATACAATAGGAATAGGAATACAATATTGACCTCATCCTCATATTGAAGAACTTTTTCCTAATGTCTAACCTAAATCTACTCTTTTAATCTAGACTAAAGCTAGATTACCCCTCATCCTGTCACTACAAACCCTTGTGAACAGTCCCTCCCCTGCTTCCTTGTAGGCCCCTTTCAGGTACTAGAAGGTCGCTATAAGGTCCCCCCGGGACCTCCTCTTCTCCAGGCTGAACAACCCCAAGTCCCTCAGCCTGTCCTCACAGCAGAGGTGCTCCAGCCCTCTGATCACTTTTGTGGCTCTCTGCTGAACACATTCCAACAGGTCCACGCCCTTCTTGTGCTGGGGGCTTGTTGTGTGAAGGGAAGGGGGTAGGTGTGGGTAAGGTAAAGACGAATTTGGTAAAAGACAAATCCCCTTGCTTTCTAGCTGGTCCTCAGATATCAGAGGGGCTGGGGGTGGCTGAACTTGTCTCTTAATAGGCTCCAGTGAGAGCCATGGCTATCGGTCTGACCCCAGATGCAGGAACAGCCTGGTGCTGTAGGTCCGGCCGCATTCCACAGAGGCCATCGGATTGACGAACAGCCCAGGTTAGTGATACCCAACATGCAGATCCTGTGTGATTGCCGGAGATAAATACACTAAGCTGCAGACTGCCTAAAGAGCTCTAAAATGCAATTCCAATTCCAATAATAATAATCTCCTGGGGAAAATCACTCGGCAGAACCAAGGCTGCAAATCTTACCAAAAGGTGTCCCTGCTGGGGGCGGGGGGCAGGGCGAGGAGAACAGACCCATCGGTCAGTCCCTACAACTTGGTGCCAAATTCTCGTCCCACAAACTGGGTCCAAAAAGGGATGACATTTATAGGGTTTTTTTTGTAACTGATATGTAAAGTGTGGGGATGGGGCTGTTCCACGTAATCAACACAAAACTTCCTTATCTGCATCTGCAGGGAGAAGACAACTGACATTGTGAGATAGGTGAGGAAATGGGGTAAGCATCCTCCGCTGCATTCCACATTCCTTATCCAGGCGTCTAGTACACAGACCACCGAATCTTCACCCAGCCCCTGTGACTACCCTGGCACCAGTTCTTTTTTTGTTGTGTCCAGCTTTGTGATTTGTGCTTGTTTTGTGCTTCCAGCATCTGACAGGGCTCCAGAGCTGGACACAGTGCTCCAGGTGAGGTCTCACCAGGGCAAAGCAGCAGGATCTCCTCTCTCCCTCTGCCGGAGTGCTCCAGGTGAGGTCTCACCAGGGCAAAGCAGCAGGATCTCCTCTCTCCATCTGCTGGCAACGCTTCTTTTGATGCAGACCAGGACTCGATTGGCCTTCTGGGATGCTGCTGCACATTGGTGGCTCATGTCCAGCTTCTCATTTACTAGTACCCCCAAGTCTTTTTCCAGAGCACTTCTCTCTAACACGTCTTCTCCCAGCCTGTATTGGTAATGTTGGTTGCCCTGGCCCAGGTGCAGGACACTGCACCTGGCCTTGTTGAACCTCATGAGGTTCACCTGAGACCACCTTTCCAGATCCCTCTGGATGGTCTCCCATCCCTCTGGCATATCAACTGCACCTTCCAGCTTAGTATCAGGGATCATTTAAGTCATATTTCTTTTGTATCATCCAAATCTGCTTTAGGTCCCATGTGGTGGTGCAGCCCACACCCCACCGCCTCCAACTCCCTTCACTCTTGAGATGTCAGGATAACCTCCATTGTCCTGTTATCTTGGTTAAAAGTGCAGTGTCTTGGGCATCAGGCCACACCTGGGCCATCTGCTGCCTGAATAGTACATCAGTATTTCCCCATGCATGCTTTGGGGAAAAATAACATTGTGCTGTTATGTTGCTGCAAGTGCAGTAGCCTGGAGCAGGGGTGGCCAGGGAGGGACAATCTTTCATAAGTTAACCTCTGTGTGTGTGTGTGTGTGTGTATGTGCATGCAGTTTGGTTCAGAAATATTTGCCTCTGTATGTGTAATTTGATTTAGAATTGTTTGTCTGCCTGTCTATACGTGCAATTTGATTTAACCTCCATCCGTGTATGTAACCTTGCTGTAAGTTTGGGGTGAACTTTGTCATTCTCAAATCTTTAACTAAGTCACTATTTTAGTTGTAATAAATTCCATTTAATCTGTTAAGTTCACTGATGGTTAAGTGCTGTTAAGAATTCTATTCTCCAAATGAAATGTTCTGCACTCTACATTGTTCTCTTCCTCATATAGGAACTACCACATTCCTATCAACACATTGCTGTCAGGCTGCTCACAGGAGTGCTGTACTCTGCGTTACCTGGGTCAAGATGACGTTCTCCTAACATTTTCTATGCATGAGGGAAATTCATTGTGTCCTTGAACGTTATCTCATGGTTTCTGTGCTCCTGATGAAAATTTGACTTGACCAAAGGGCTTAAATCCAGCACAGTTCATGTATGCATGCCTGACCATATCTGAAGGTAACCTAAAATAACATAAGACTAATTGGCATGGTAGAAATCACACCCTTCGGAGGTGACCTAACGTGCTAATATCAGACCACCTTTGTACAATGAACTAGACACTAATCAGAGCACATGCAGAAGGTCATCATTTAGATAACCAAAAGGTGAACAATGAACAAGTATTGTGTAGCTTTGCTTTGCTGTGAACTGCACAAACCACCAAAACTCCTCTGAAGAGGTGTGCTGTCTTTGTGAACTATTGGCTGGCACCCTTTCTTTGGAGAACTGCTTCAAAGGTTAGAAGGTGGATCTCAACTCTGTGTTTATTGACTCCCGCACAAAAGAACATTGGTAATACAAGAATATTTTGCCTATTATTCAGCAGTGCTTACACAGTGCATCCAAGCCTTTTCTGCTTATCACACAACCCCACCAGCACATAGGCTAGGGGTGCACAAGAAGCTGGGAGGGGACTCAGATGGGTCAGCTGACCCCAACTGATCAAAAGGATATTCTATACCATACCAAACTCAGCATACGAAGATGGGGGAAGAAAGAAGAAGGGTGGAACATTCAGTGTGATAGTGTTTGTCTTCCCAAATAACCATTACATGTGATGGAACCCTGTTTTCCTGGCGATGGCTGAACATCCCTTTTGCACATATCCCAATAGAAAGGATATTTTCATTAACAGACAGCACACACACCAGATCCCCCCCTTTAGTCTTAAATCATATACAGTGGTAATTGAAGTTGCCAACCACTGTGGAAATTAAAAGCTTTATAGGTTCACAGGGTAAGACAGTGGAGACAGGAGCAAATCAACCAAGGACCCAGGGAACCAGTCCAATTCCAGCTGCGCAGCCATGAGCATAGGATGATGCCATTATTACAGATAGATCCCTTCCTCTGCTCCCAGCCATACTGATGCCCCACCACTGCCAGGGGGCTCTGCCCACAATAGACAGTTGGAAGCCCTTCCAGTAACTAGCACTCCTACATAATAAATTCACTACATCAGTAAACACCACCCCAGATCACTGGAGGCAGAGCCAGCTTTTATGCTGTTAACTTGGAGGCAGAACACCTGATGTTAATGCTGAAGGCGGGGACACCTGGTCATGATGGGTTTAATCACAGAATCCCAGCACTCCAACTCTTGTCTGTCCATAAGAAGCAGTGAATGTTCCCTTGTTTTGCTTTGCTTGTGTGCATGGATTTTGCTTTACTTATTAAACTGTTTTTAAGTCAACCCACAAGTTTTCTCACTTTTACTCTTCTGACTCTCTCTCCCATGCAGCTGGAGGGGGAGTGAGCAAGAAGCTGTATGGTGCTTAGTTGCCAGCTGGGGTTAAACCACAGCAGATGCTTACCACTATGATGACATATTTTAGAATTATTGCACATAAAGTAATTTTTTATATGCTAAATTAATAAAGGGTTTATGATTTCTTATTAAAAATAAGTATTTGCACTATCAATTGATCTAGACAATCATGTCAAATGTGTAGTTTTTCCTGCTTTGCTCAGACCTTACACATAGAATAATCACTGTGGTTTTGATGCACAGATCATTGATAACTATTATGATCAACCTGTAACTTGCCTGTCTGTAGCTAAGGGACTTGAAAGTGTTAATGATTTAAAGTTGTCTATAACACAATTCACTTCTGAGAGTGCTTGAGGGCAAGCATCGTCCCTGTGAGATCCCTTTTATGCTTCTCTGTGTTTTTCACTGTCAAATCAGACCAAGTAAGTTCAAGGTTCAGTTCACAGTAGTTGGTTGAAATACTCACAAACACTATCTTCATTTAGAAAGTAGTTCCTATTTTATAATCGATAACAACAACAAGAGTAAGTTTACAGTCTGACTTGAGAGTTACAGCAGAGAAAGAACAAATATATGGAGATAGACTGCATACAGAAGTATTGATTGTTGCAAGTAAGTGGCAGTAATATGGTGTTTTGTTTTAGTCTGTGCTGCCTTTCATATACATATTTAAAGCACAGCATTTTTTCATAGATCAATCTTATAAATATTTCCCAAATACATGAAGTAATACTATGATAATAGATGGCATATTTCTTTTGAAAACAAGATCCATTAGGAAAAAAAAAAAAAACAAAAACAACAATTGTAGTATACCTGAAGGGGAAAAAAAAAATAAAATTGATTTCCTGTCTGTTGTCTTAGAAACAGCAAAGCCAAAACTGCTTGTTCTCGCTTCTAATTGGAAATTCTTTCCTTTTAAAGGGTCTTGAACTTGTATGTTTGTTCCTGCCAGGTCACAAGAAATCGAACTTTCAGACTTTCAGATGAATAACACCCTTTCTCAACTCAGTGGCCAGAATGTGGCTGACATGATTGAAGGTGCCTGACAAATGCTAGGACCCTTAGCACGCCTGCCAAAATGCAATGAATTAACATCAGCCAAATACTTAGTATTACCAAGATTAACATATATAGAAGAGAGTGTGTTTCCCACATTCACATATATACAGTAGCCTTATTAACCGAGCTTTCAGAAATTTATCAGTCCTATAAATCAGACATGTTAAACCCAGAACTTCTTCAAGAAGTACCAAAGTGCATTACCCTCAGCAGAAATAAACGCCTAATAGTTTTTAACATAAAACAGTGGAACTTATGTTTGTACCCAGAGAGAGGGAATAAAACTCAAGCCTTAGGTAAACCTCTTGATGGACTCTGAAAAGGTCTACCTGCTGTTGCAAGCCTCCTTCTAAGAAGCCGTTACATACACAACAATAAATACAGTCAGATCAAGAGCACTGATGGAATGGAGTGCAATCACAGCAAAACTGCAGACAACACGAAGCTGAGTGGTACAGTGACATGCAGGAAAGATGAGATGCCGTTCAGAAGGACCTGGACAAGCACAAGAAGTAGGCCTACGTGAACTTCATGAGGTTCAACAAGGCCAAGTGCAAAGTCCTAAACCTGGGTTGGGGAAACCCCCAATAACAATACAGGCTGGTGCGTGAAGGGATTGAGAGCAACCTCCTGGAGAAGGACTTGGGGGTACTGGTGGGTGAAAAATTGAACATGAGCCAGCAATGCATGCTCACAACCCAGAAGGCCAACTGCATCCTTGGCTGCATCAAAAGAAGCATGGGCAGCAGGTCAAGGGTGGGGATTCTGCCCCTTTACTCTGCTGTTGTGAGACCTCACAAGGAGTACTGTGTCCAGCTGAGTCCTCAGTACAAGAAAGACAAGGACTTGGAGTGGGTCCAGAGAAGGGCCACAAAATTGATCAGAAAGTTAGAACACCTCTCCTACTAAAGAAGGCTGAGAGGGTTGGGGCTGTTCAGCCTGGAGAAGAAAAGGCTTTGTGGAGACCTTATTTTGGCTTTACTTTTTAATACGGCCTGTAACAATAGGACAAGGGTTAATGATTTTAAACTAAATAGATTTAGACTAAATATATAGAAGGCTTTCTTTATGACGAGTGTGGTGAAACACTGGAAGAGGTTGTCCAGCGAGGTGACAGAAAGAAGCTCCATCTCTGGAATGATTCAAGGTTATGTTGGATGTGCTCTGAGCAACCTGGTCTAGCTGAAGATGTCTTTGTTCATAGCAAGGGGGTTAGACTAGGTGACCCCTAAAGTTCCTTTTGAACACAAGCAATTCTGTGATTTTATGAAGCTAGGATTGATCAATATTTCCAAATCAATTATTTTCTATAGTGTAACACTCCGAGTAGCACAGCACTTAGTAGCACAGTAGGTTGCATGGTGTCGCTGTTCCATTCTGTCTGAGAAATTTTAATAAGGGACAGCTATCTTCCTATTTAGTTTTGGCCCCTCAGTGGTCTTATAGAGGTTTAGAAATGCAACTTATGTCTCAAAGTTCACATATGAAATAAAATTCTGCATTCCTTGTGCCAGAGAAAGATAGAAAAAATCAAAAAAGCAATCTGAGCTGAAAGTGCCACAGCCAAAGAGCAGCTGAAGACCTAATACTTCCGTGCAGGAGAATACCCTATAAAGGCTTTCATGCAGAGGTCATGGTACCCCTCAAGTCCTCACTTTGGTCTTCCCACATACTAATAGCATTGCTAGCTCATTTACATTCAAACTATGGGCTAAGAATCTAAAAGCATGAGACTTGATTGTAAATCAAGGATTTAGCATCCTTGGCTCCAAAGTTATTTGTGTCAAACCTTGTTTTACATAACGATGTTAAAGGGAGTCAAAGAGGCACACTGTATGGGAACAGGTTGGCTATTTCATGGAGTCAGTCATTCACTCCACACTACCTTTAGCATTCCAGTTGTAAACTGTTATCAGGGTTACAAATATTTTTGTATTTCTAGTTTTGATTTTTCTGCCTTTAACCTTGGTCTGTTTTGCTGGATTAAATTGACAATTTGCAATAAGATATCTGCTTGCTATGTAGGTATTAGCTGCTCAGGTTACTGCATAGATTTCTGTTCAGTAAAATAAAGTGATTGATTTCTTTTATTTTTATTAGAACCAATGTTTCCACAACCCAAATGTTTGCTATTTTGGTTTTCTTTATCTAAAACAGTACTGAAAATCTTGCCAAATATGGGCATCAGAACCAGACTGTTCCAGTGTATTCTCACACAAGCATTGTTTTATGCTTGTGATACCTTTTCACTATTTAAAGATGTGGAATGTTTTCTTGGATCATCTATTTTTACTGAATGGACATCAGTAGTAGAAAGAACACATGATCCAGTTCATTTACAGGGTACTAGGTAGCTTCTGTCTCTTCCTTTTTAATTTTTTATAATTGCTTATATCATGGTTACTTCTGAGAGAGAAATAGGTTTATCTTTGCACAGTAACCTGATAGGAAGGATATCCCTTGGAATTTCACTTTGAAATGAAATAGGTTAAAGAAAAAGTAGAGTTCAGTTTAATTTTTGTCGTAAGGGAGGCTTTTAGGAAACTAAAATAATATTCATGCATTTCCATTGTCGTAAAGTGTAACTACAGTTGTGTAAGTTTACATTCAGTCCTACCTTATTTCTCTTTCCTTATTCTATATTCTAAATACCATTCATCTAAATGGAAGTTAAAGAAAAAGTTTATTAAAAACTTTATCAAAATGTAATACATCTTTTTGCATCCCTCAAGGAGAAGCATTTATCAAAAAGTTTAAAAATCAAAGACAAGGTTTCCAATCTCTTTCAACTTTATGAAACAAAGATCATTGTAAAAGCTAAAGTATGCATATAAACGCTCTCATTTTAAAAACTTATTTAAATTTTGAATATTTGAAAAAAATATAAGGCATCATAGATAACATGGTACAATTTTTCCCTTTTTAAAAAATAAGATTTTTTTAGTTCTTTGCAATTTTTTGCACCAAAGAGCAAAACCAAATATCATAAAAATGCAAAGTCAGCTTACAGAGAAAAAAACCCCGATTTTTTAAAATATCAGTAAATATGACAAATCATTAATATAATGAACTCTTTTAACATATCTCTCCAATAGCTCTGCCAGTACAGTTATTTTAAGGTCAACTGGAAGAGGCAGAGGCAAGCTGTATTCACAGTTCAATTATAGCGTGTTATTAGATTTGCTCTTATTCTTCCTTATCTATACCTAAAGGTATCATTGACCAACTGACTACTCATTTAATAGTGGTTTGTGGTAAGTAAGCTCTAATGAAAACACATCAAGCACAGCAAATTTGATGTGGTATTCTCCTCCTTAACCTCACCACCAAGCTTCCTATAGGCATCTGACAATGAAAAGTAACTGTGCAACAGGTCATACAAACATGGCATGAAAAATATTTAACTACCTCCACAGTGTTTTTCACCTTAATGGACCAGAAATGTGAAGCAGAGGCTGATCTATACAACTGAAAGAATAACCAGCAAGGGAACTGCTATGATGTTTCTCTTACTGTTTTTGTCTTTTTCTGGGTTTTAATGAAGATAAGTATATGATTCAGTTACTTGCTAGACGCATGAGATAAAAAAAAAATATTGAAAAAAAAGGCCATGGAGAAGAGGAGGAAGAAGAAGACAGAAGATGTGCAACTTTAGAAGGATCAGGCTGAAGAGAAGATACTGTGTTAGGGATGGTGATCAGGGACTATATCCATTGCACTTTTAAAGTTGTAAAGGCATTCTCTTTGACTACAAGACAAATCCAGTAAAAACTGCAGGGAATAATTATTTAAATAAGGAAGAAAATGTTAATAAGCCTAGCTCCAAATAACTCTGTGACCGTTCTAATTTGGACCAGTGAAATTACCACCTTCTAATTTAATTTGGAATTTTAAAGAAGAACAAAAAAAACAGGGACAAGAATGGACAAGAGAATATGAAAACACAGAAATGTCAGTCTGGCACAGCTTTCAAGAACTATTTAATTGTTCATACAGTCTGTCATTGAATTTAATGTATTTATAAGAGAAGAGTTTTGATTTAAGGAAAGGAAAACACAAGAACTGTGCAGTTGCTAAAACTGCATACAGAAATGCTGAAAAATAGTCGGTAATTCCTGTGCAAAAAAGAACTGAAATTATATTTTTTTTTTTTTAACGTGTTTTAGGTTTCAATAGGAGAATCACATAAATGTATGAGCTCCAGGCTGTTTGACTGTTTTGAAATATAACACATTATCAAAAAATGGAAAATCTCATAGCAGCAGCTGGCAACATTCTTCAAAAAATGGATGTGAAGGTATTGAATGCCACAGCACTCTGCTAATAAGTCATTCAGACTCTAAGGGTAAGTGTAGGTATAGAATTCAAGATCTTTGCCTGAATATAAAATACTTGTTAAACAGACATTTACAGACAAAGGAAATTCACCATGTGTTTCTGAATTACCAAGCATGATATAAATATTCAACTGGTGAGCTGCTGTGTAGAAAAAGAGACCTGCTAGAGGCTTAAAATGCTAAATGCATGCCTCCATTTACTGTAACTGCATACTAACAGCATTGCTCTGTCATACCTTAGAAAGAAAAGTTCAAGAGCTATTGTAATGTAGGAAAAGTCCAAAAGCAAGGTACTTGGTTTGAGTTCTTAGAATTAATTGAAGTCATGAGAACACTAAAGGAAGGCAAAAAAATTCTTTGCCTGCGTGAATCTGTAGTACTTTGCTGCTTAAAATTATACCTCTTCTAGGCTTTTGTATTAATCAGTACTTGAAAAGATTTCTGTTAGCAATGAGCGAACTGTTCTGGTTAAATTAAAAACTGATTCAAACCTTTTGCCATCACTTGTGCTTTTTGAACCATGCTTAGTAACATTCACATATGTTTGGGTACAGTCTTCTTATTATTCTAACTAGGGAAAACAGAAGAAAATCATAGACTCCCTACTATGCTGAGTCCATACAGATGAATTCACTGATATGTGATCAGGCACATACCATGAAACTAATTCTGTATTTTGTGTGGGCAACCAGTCAGGAGACAGGGCCAATGGAAAAGGAAAATCATATAGTCTCTGTTTAAACTTGCATGGCAGATGACACATAAAAATCTACACTGACTGGATGTGAAAAAGTGTGGGGTTTCTGTCAGAAGCACTGCACTCTTTTTTTCTGCTCTTTTCTCACAGAGGAAAAAATATGAAAGGCAGTCTCTCCAGTACAAAGCAGGATGTCAGAGTTAAAACGTTGCAGCCTTTCTCACTGACTACCTGTTACAGCACTGTAAAGTTCAAATAAGTGTCTTGGAATCTGCAGTGCTTCATGGTTTACAACTGAAGTTAGCTCAGGCAGTTGCATCTTCTGTGGTTGTATGCCACTATGACTACTAGTCATCAGATATGTGCAGAGAGCTAGGCCAAGATGCACCTGGCCCGGCCCTCTTCGCTTATCTTTGAAGGGATCAAGCTTGAAACTGGTATCTTACATTCCAGCAAGATGACGCTTGGGGCATATTCCTCTGCTCCCACCAGAAACAATTTCCACCATAGCATCCTTTAGGTTGGAAGAGACCTTTAAGTCCAACTATTAAACCAACACGACTAAGTCCTCTGCCAAAACAGACCAGAAT
>NW_008607435.1:0-6757 GCF_000691845.1 Merops nubicus | reverse complement strand
TAGCAGGGTTTCTGTGGGAGGGGAGCCGCAGCTCTGCTCTTGGCCTCGGCAGGAAAGGTGAAACCTCTGGAGACTGAACCTCCCTCGGCTGCTGCTGGGAGCTGTGAATGTAGGGGGAGGTTCTCCTCCCCCTCTGCTCTGCCCCCGTGAGGGCACAGCTGGAGGACTGGGCTCTTCAGTCCAAGAGTGACAGGGAACTACTGGAGAAGGTCCAGCAGAGGCCACAGAGATAAGGAGGGCACTGGAGCATCTCTGTGCTGAGGACAGGCTGAGAGCCCTGGGGCTGGTCAGCCTGGAGAGGAAAAGACTGAGAGGGGATTTGATCAGTGCTAATCAACAGCAAAAGGGTGGGGGTCTAAAGGCTGGGGCCAGACTCTTTTCAGTGGTGCCCAGAGAGAGGAAAAGGGGCAACAGCCACAAACGGGAACCCAGGAGATTCCATGTGAACATGAGGAAGAACTTTCCTGTGAGGTTGCCAGAGCCCTGGAGCAAGCTGCCCAGAGAGGTTGTGGAGTCTCCTCTGGAGGGATTCCAAACCCTCCTGGACACACCCTGGGCACCCTGCTGTGGGTGAGCTGCTGGGGCAGGGGGTGGACAGGACAGGATGATCTCCAGAGGTCCCTTCCAGCCCCCACCCACATCACATCCGTGGACACCCTGGTTGCTGCTAGGGATGAATGCCTGCCCTGATGCCTGTGGTGTTGGTGTGTTGCTCTTAACACCCCTGGTGTGGGATTCTTGCTTTTCTGATGATTTTTCCTTTGGTCTCAAAAGTTTAAGACCTTGGGATCCTTTGAATGACATTGCCCAATTTGAGAAGAACGGGATACTTCAGACCATGGAAAGACACTTATCCAACAGGATGTCAAACCACAAAACAACGTGCATGAACAATCAAATTACACGGCACAAGGTAAAAGAACTGTTTTGGGGAAAGGAATATTCTTCACAATTGTTTAGGTACACAGCCCTTTTCTGCAGCATTTCCATGTAAGCACAGCACAGGCTGAAAGGTTTGATTTGGGTGAATAAAGCATGTGACTCTTAGACCTGCAATAGTATTGCATCATTAAGTCCAAATAATTACAATTCTTGGTTGACATGTCCTGTCCATTTTGGCATTTTTCTTCCACTCAGTGTTGGTGACAATGACTCCTGTACTGGGTGTTGCACATGACTGAGCTAAACTTGGCTGGTCAGTGTTTCCAAAGCAGAAAATTTGCCACGGTGGGGGTGTGAGCCAGGTTTTGGAGTACACAACTCAGATCCTGCAGCTTCAGTTTTGGCCTTTGCCATCTGCCTTTATCATTTACTTCCTCTTAGACAAGAGAACAAACCTCTCACCATCCTTTCCCTTCAGCAGTGATACTGTCTGACTTCACTGCCATCCTCTTTGGAGTAATACGTGTCATTTGTAAAATGCTTTGTAGATGCAGAACTGCTGGACTAGCTGAATATTACCCCTGTGACACTGAAGAACTCATTATCTTGCTACATACATAGACATTTTTTTCTAATACCCCAAATCTGAGCATTTCTGAAATAATGGGAGAGTTGAGGCTCATAGCTGCTTTTCAGGCCCTCCAGTAAGAAGTTTGAATCACTGTGTTTGGTTTACCCATCTGAGAGATAGGCAGAAACTTCACAAAGTGCCTCCAGGAAGTGGGCATAAAAGTTCTGTGACATTTAAATCTTTCAGGCACCTTCTGAAAAACCTCCTCTGGGAAATTTGATTGTAAATTTTTTCTCCTTTTCATCCTTTCTCTTATGTATCTGTTTGGCGGGTGTGCAACTCAGCAAAAGAACTGTAAATTCATCACTGGTATGTCAGTTAATGCAGCAGGAGTAATTTGGATGGGTGTCTTAAGGATGTTGTTATTTGAGGAGGTGCTTCTGTACCTGTATCCTTAAGTAGCTGCCAGGAGCCCAGCTACAGGAGTCGCTGAGGACACAATCAAACTTTGCATTGTCACAGATAGTCCCCTGTACTCAGAATTATTTTGTTTAAAGCCAAACACAAGAGTCTCCAATCTGACAGTGACCGAGTCTCTCCTGCTCCTCGTTTCATGCAGAGGTCTGCCCAGGACTGCAGGCGCCGCAAGAGCAGCGAGCAGCCCTCCACCCACAGCCAGAACACCGAGAGCAGCTGCTCCACGCCAGAGTCCGTGCAGGAGCTCTCCGATGACGACGGCAAGTGCTTGGGCCAGGCTTTTTGGGGGTCTTCCCTGGGTACCTTCCTCCTTGAGCCAACCCTGGCACGTTTCCCGGGCCCAGTTAACGCTGTGGGCAGAGGGAACGTTCGGCTCTTCTGCCCTCCGGACGTGCCACTTCTCTTTCTGCCTTGCATCGTTCGTGCCAACAAAGGAGTCCCAGCTCTTGGGGCAAACACATTGGAAAAATACACTGACATCCCTGTCAACAGATAAGAAACAGGCTTCATTTCTTGTTCCCTCTTCTCAGCCTTCACTGGAGGCGACCTCAGATGTTAACACTGCATTCCCTTCCCCTCAGCTGGGGACCACGCTGCAAAAATTGTTTCCTAAGAGCCGAGACAGGGCCCTAAGCAGGTGTCACAGGACCTGTTCCACTGACCTGGGTCTTCCCTTATCTCCTTCTCCCTGTGTGTCCTCCTGAAAGAGTTCCTCCTGGGTGTGACAGTTTGATCACAGCCAGCTGCTTGCTGGGTGAACTTGTTCTGGGCTTCATCACCACCAGAGAGATGGTGATGCAAAACATCATGTCCTTCAATCCTTTGCTGCAGGGTTTGAAAGCCTGTGTGCCCAGTGTGGGAAGGAAATGAATCACCTGAAGGAGATCCATTCAGCTGTCTTATCCCTACAGAAAGCCCAACAGGACATACACAGGTAACCATTTTCTCTCATCAAATCAATTATCTTAATGGGCTAAAAGGAACCTGTGGCATTCAACTCCTCCTTGGCCTTTGCAGTGCCCTTATCAGCTGCAGAGTGCAGTTAACCACTGCTTCAATAGGTAACCCATTAACACACTGAAAGGCAGACACGCCCCTGCTTGAAAGAGGAAATCTTTTCCTTTTAAGTCTCTCTTTATGGGACAAAAAGCATCACCTCGGCAGGTGGAGCATCTCTTGGTGCTGCCGACTGCAGAACAGCTGCAAAACAGCTCGAGGAGCTGGGCCAGGTTCTGGCCACTGGCAAATCTCTGCTGGTTGAGAAGGTGCAGGGTCTCCCTTCTCATCTGGTGTGTTACGAGCAGGTATGTGGTCTAAAAACTGGGTTCCGTGGCTGAAAAGCACTAAGTTCCTGCTTTTTGTCTCGATTGCTAGTTGCTGCCTGAGGGAAGTGGTGAGCACATCTCCTTAACCTACTGCTGGCCAAGAGCTTTGCCTGCAGACTCCTGCAGGGAGGGCAGGGGGTAGTAACTGCTACACCTGCCTCTGGTGCTCCTCCTCTGCAGGAGGAGTATTGCCCAGCCCTCCTGAGGCCTTGTTGGGGTGGGGTCACACATGAGGCCTGCTGTCCCTGCACACTGGAGCCATCAGTGATACAGCTTTAGCTCTTCTCTGCTGCTCTTGGGGGTGTCGGGGGCAAGTTCTTGTATTTGGGAAGGTCCAGGTATGGGTTTGTGAGTGGGTGCTGGACAAAGAGGTTTCTTGGTGTTTGTGCCCTGACACCTTCTCCCACCAGCCAGCGTGCTCCACCTGAGCCAGCAGCTGCCAGGAGAACTTCTCCTCCTGTTCAGAAGAGGGGAGGAAAGTCTGTGGGGCACAGTGCCGTTCTGTGAGGGTGCCTCTGAAGTTGAGGGATCCCCCCTGGTGTGGAAACTCTGGGTGTGTGCCCCTGTGTGAACGCACACCTCCCCCGGGCACACCAATAATCCTGCTGCTTTCTCTTCCAGAAACCTCAGCGCTCTGAACAAGAAGTCCTTCCACAGGAAGGCCTCTTCTGAAAGCTTCCTCCTGGACTCTCGCTGTTGGTTTCTCCTCTGCATCTTTCTTACGTGTCAACTCTTCATTAATTATGTCTTCAAATAAAATCACTACGTTTGGCAGCAATAATGATTCCTGGCTGCAGGAGGGGGGGGCCACTCGCGCAAGGAGCCCAGCGAGGCACCAAAGCACTTTAGACCCAACGCGGCAGAGGTGGAAGAAGGTTGAAAAACGAGGTTAAAAAGGGACCTGGGAACCTGCAAAACTTTGTTCCTGCAGATTATGTCATTTTTGCCTTTTTACATGTACATCTTCAAGGACCTCTTAACCTGTACGGGCCTTAATGCTGAAGCCAAATGTAGCTTTAATTGTGCAATTCGTTTTCTATGTCTCGTCGTTTTCCGATGGAACGAATCATTACCCAGCAGTATTGGTACCCCCAAAGTGGGACACGCTCGGCGTTTTGGGGAGGAGGCACCAGCCTGGGTGATAGCTCTGCGATGAGGGAGTGCAGCTGGGGAGCTGTGAGAGCTGATGGCCACGGTGCCTGTCCGGCTGCCTTTAATTACGGGAGGGAGCACACTTGGTCCAAAAACTCCACCCCCGGGGTATTAAGTCATGATCCGTTTGGTCAGCGCGCACAAAATGGGGCCTCGGGAGGCGTTTTATTTTCCATTCCACGGGAACTGTAAATATGCACAATTTCCTAGAGCCATTCTTCTTTAGGAAGTATTCAGTTAAAAACCCCTCGTTTGGTTTCGGAGCTGAGCGGTGTCCTGGATCAGGCCCATGGGAGTGTCACCTCAAACACGCCCGTTCCTAAAACACGGTCACTTGTTATTGTTGTTCTTATTGTTATTATTTGCTCTATGGCTGTTGTATAATCTCACCCACTAGCATTGTAGAGAGGGTTCCACTGCCCCAGGGTAGGGGGGAGGAGGGGAGCGGTTGTAGGTGTCCGTGTGTTCGGTCGTAGGCACATTTATCGTCGAAGGTCAGGAAGGAGGAAGGGTTTTGCCACTGGTTTTGCTCAACTCTGTTAATAGTCTTCCTATTTTACACCGTTTTTAAAAGATTTGCAATATTTTCTGTAGACTGCGGACAGTACTAAGCCTTTCTTTTCTGGCCTGAAGTAGTTCCAAGTGATAAGTACTGCTATATATACAGCCTTAAAATACTTAGTGGTGGTGCCAGTCTGGCCTATCTTTCAATGTAAATGTTTCCAAATTTTTAAGTACATTCCTCGTCATATTCCCCAGTTAGGGGAACCCTGTTTGTGCTTGATATGTTGAAATAAAACTACACACAACTTTCAGTGGCAGTCTGACCTGACAAATTATTTGTGTGTTTGAACTGGGGTTTGTGTTTCGTGGCATTTTACATGTAAGTGATTCTTAGGCCATGCTTTTTACTGGAAAAGCTGCAGGAAAAAGCCTTCAGGAATCTCAGACACAGGCCATAGGTTGGAACAGCAATAGCATTTTGATGCTCCTCTGGCTCAGATTGTCCCTGTCTTCTAATTGTAACAACTCCCTCAAAATAGAAAGGGAAGTGGTTGCCTTGGGTTTCAGTGTTGTACATGTAAATGTAGAGACTTGTCTTGAGCAAGGCTTCTGTGGAGAGAGCCACAGCTCCCTGGCATGAATAGACAGGAGAAGGGCTGGCATCCAGAAGCTCTGCCATTCAAGAAACAGACCACAAATAATAAAGGGTGAGAGTGACTTTGTTATTGGCAAAACTCTCCAGAAAACCAGAGTTCTCCGTTCTTGAAGAACGTTGACATTATCGATGCAGGCCGGGCGCCTTTTTGGAGGCCATCATCCTTTCTGAGGAGGTCTGGCCCATGCCACGTGCGGTGTAGAACGCCGTGAGGGGGTTCCCTCTGGCCTCCTCCTGTGAAGGAATGTCCTGCCTGGCTGTGTGCAGTCCCTGGGTGCCTTGAAAGCCTTGGCTCCTAACGCTGTGCAAACACTTCTGCCCATGTCCTGCCTCGTCCCCCTGTGAGTGCTCCAGCGAGCCAGCACTTCCCTGGGCTGTCACCAACCCCCCCCCATCACACATGTCCCCCTCTGGGACCACATCTTGGAGCTGCTGGTAGGAGCCTCTCCTCTTCCGTAGGGATATCTGCATCTCTTGGGTATGACCATGTTCTGGGTTTGAGAAATAGTTACTGAGAAACAAATAAATCCCCAAATCCACCTGAACCAAAGAGAGGCAGCACTGACAGGGCACCTTCAGTAGGTGTGAGGCAAATGCTTGGAATTCTTTGGGTGGCTTCCATTTTACCAAACTGCACACCCACAGGGATTTTACTGGGACTTGTTCCTGCAGTTCAATAAAACAAATGCTGTCACCACCAGAGGAGCAGTTCAGTGAAAGAAACTATTAACCTGCATAAACTACTTATGCATCAGCACAGGATGAGCTTCCAACATTTACCGCTGCTGCCGCAGGGGTTTAAAAAGTAATCCAAAAAGGAACCATGCATAAATCCTCGTGCTATTACTTTTAATCCAACTTCGACATCTGGAGGCGAATGTTCCTACATGCCAGTTACGAGCACATGGGGAATGAAAGGTATTCTTGAGGAAGGGTTAGTGACTTCCGTGACTAGACGTGGTTTGTTTCTCTCGGAGGAGTAGCTGCCGTTGGGGGAGCTGAGAACGCTCCGAGGGCTTCAGAAAGCGCCGTTCGTGCGGGTCCGCACCAACCGCTCCCACGCCTCGCCCCTCCTCTCGTACCCTTCAGCGACACGTGAGGGTGGGGTGAGGCGGCACGGCTCGGGGCCGCTGCCCGGGCCGGCTCCTCCCACACACGGCGTGCCGACCGAGCTGCCCAGAGTGCCGCCCG
>NW_008607434.1:0-33630 GCF_000691845.1 Merops nubicus | reverse complement strand
ACAGTCGTGGCGAGCAGACTGCAAGGCATGGGTCAGGGTGTTCTTGGCCTGAAAATTAGCCATAATATCATGTATTTATGTTAGGTGTGACCAGCAAGTGACCCCATGACCTTCCACGCTAAAAATATGGTCACTGCAGGATGGGCAGAAGACAAAGGTTTATAAGTGTTCAGACAGGTATCTTCAGCTGCAACAAACCTTTCTCAGTTCTACCACTAGAAAAGACCAAAAGTGATGCTTTCACCTTGGCATATGCTGTAACTTTTCTTCCCTGGGGCTACAGAAGCAAAAGAAATTACATAGACCGCAGCTTTAAAGTTAAAACACATGAAAAAAAAATCACCAAAAGTGAAACCAGTTTTAACACATCAGAGACCTCCTTAGCGAAGCACTTCAACACAGTGCTCACTGTACGTGTCTTGTCCAGTAGTAATTTTGTTGTATTAGACAGCAGGCAATAATACTTATGAACTTCCAAAAGTGTTTTTTAAATGAAGCAATGCCCCAGTACATTTTGAAACCTTAGCACGTGCTCAGTAGTTAGCATTACCTTGATCTCTTCGTCCAGCTGCCTTTTAAGTTCTTCTATTTGCTGTGTAATTGCCTGCTTGCTTCTGGACACTTGCAACATTATGGTTTCTTTCTCTTCAAGTTGACGGCTTAGTTCACCTGTGACAAGAAAAGACAAGTTTCCAGTTCAGTCCAGATTAAGTAGCCTGAAAACATTCATATATAAATAATACTCAGTGACAGATAACTGGAACCACACAACATTGTTAATCTTACCAGTTGTTTACCTTTATGTATATAAATAATCTTATTTTACCTTTCTCATTGCACATATCCTTTTTACTAGGTCATCTTTACTCTTAGAATAATTCAGGTTTAGTAATGAAATTATGAGACAGATGTGTCTCCTCCCAAAACTTACCTATTCTGTCTCCTTCAACGTTATTGCTATTCTGCTTCAGTCATGAGTTTCACTCTTTATTCAGACTTTATTCAGACCTTCACATACACTTAACCCACAATTCTCTCAGCTTTAACTACTTCAGCACATAATACTTAGCTTCTCTACAGTTTCAAACCTTTTAATTTCTTGTTATCTGTTCCAAACTTCTTCTATACCAATATCCTTTTCTAAAAGAATATTAGAGAAACTGGCAATCCTTTCTCTAGGTCTAGATGTTTCTTCAAGTTGTATCACTCTTTCTATCTTGTTCTGTGTTTTTGTCCCATTTCATTTTACCATAACTTCTACTAAACACTTTAATACTCTCTTATGCTTTGCACAGGTTTAGTCCATTTCTTCTGCTCCCACCCCTGCTATCAATGTTCACTTGACCTTTCCTTTCTTCCAGAAAAGCATTTGTCTGCTCTGGAAACCTCCTCTTCTCTGTTCTTCATCTGCTGCGTTACTGTCAGTCTTTGGTCCTGCTTGTCCCTCATATGGAACTTTCCCCTATTTCCCTTTTCTCCTAAACCACTTCACAATACTTAGTATTTTGTACTGTCTCCACAACTGATTCCAGGTAGGTTTCCCTACTTTTTTCCACACAGGCATTTGCAATATTTAGTGTGGTGCATTTGAGCACCCAGTGCTACAAGGAACCTGATTTGTCATTGCTGCTGCCAGAGGACCAGTGCTACCCGTGCTCCATCAGGACTGGGGGACTGGCACGTGGCGTTTTGTCCTGCCCATACGTGAGCGATTCCCTGTTGCTTCTCAACTTACAGATTAATGTTAGTGCTGCTGATGCCATTGCTGTCTTATTTTGACTTAAGGCAGTCATCAAGGAGGCCATATAAAGACCCACTGATACATGTTTAACCTTGCTATGAGCTGGTGTAGCACAAAGGCTCATCCATTTACCTATTTCATTCCTACTTTATTAAATGTTTGCCGCAAATTCTAAAAGTGCCACAGTCCAACCCACAAGTGTACTTTCTTTCAGTGGCCCAAGACCTGCAACCATCTGTCTTACATCCCCTGGTGTAATTTCTTTCCACATAACATGACTACTTTCATCTGCAGTTCCTCTCTGTGCCGGGATGGTGGTAGCAGTCATTGTATATGCTGCTCTTCTTTTTTTCCATTCCTATATATCATCCCAAGACGTGTTTGCTCCTGACTCGCATTCTAAGTCTCCGTCACGTCCTGCAGATCAGCAGCTCTTTCTCAGGTTTGCAGCTTGACTTGTGTTTGCAAGCATCTAATCTTAGTTTCACATTTTTTATGATCAGGTGCCTTTGAAGCTCTCTATTGCTCTGGGGTGAAACGTTGCACAGGATACTTTAATCCTCAAAAATGCTTATGTCATTTTTCTATTTTTTTTTTTTAAATCCACATAATTCTCTAGTTACAGTTATACCCTTTATTACATTTTTTAGCCACTAGATAAAATCCTTTTTAGACAAATTGCTTCACAAAATTTGCTCGCTTGTTTCCTTTAAAACACAATTTTCATGCTGAAGCGCTGATTTTACACTGTCACACTGGCTCAACTGCCACTAAATGCTTTAGTAGCTTCCCATAATTAGCCCTGTGATAGAAGAGGTATATCCTAAAGTTTCACTTCACAAGCTTTACAATAACTGGAAAACTTTTATTCTGCATCACCCTCTTTCCTGTGGGCTCAAGTAACACCCCTCTCCTTTCTTGAAGAGGTGCCTGTAGCCCATGCTGTCATCTCTAAAATTCTTGTAGTCCTCCAGTACCATCTTTTGCAGACTTTTCCTGAGACATTTTAGATTTTTTCTTATTTTCAATTTCACTCTAAGATTCCCCTTGAATACTATGCCATTACAACAAACTGGTCAGATTTATAGAATCATCTTGAAAGCATGATCTCTTAATTGCTTAGAAGAAGAGATGATAAAATTTGGTTATTTTCTGTGTGTTCCCATATCACATTCTCCATTGAAAGGTTTTGTAAATTCCCTTTTCCCTGATAAGTGATGGAAAAGGGGGAGACACAGATCACAACCAATATTTATTTGAACATCTTTTATTAAGTTGCTATAATTATTAGCTTTGAGCTATTAATTCCAGGCAACACTGAACACAGTACATTCATGAGACCCTCAGGGGCTCCTGTTTTCATCACGTGCTTTGTATAATCGTCTAGTCTTTGCATGTGGCGGCCACCAACCTCCTGGATGTGATCCCAGTTATACAACCCATTGTTGATGCTGGTGTTTGCGAGTGGCCTTGGGCTGATTTGGCAGGTCTTGGTGTTCTGAGTTGGGCAGTTTTTAAAGATTCACCAGAACCACTAGACTCCAGAGATTACCAAATTTTAGGAGACTTTCACATGCAATGCCCTCCTTGATCTGCTGTTTCCTTGTAACTACCTCCATCCACAGACAGATGTGCCTGTAGAGCTCATTCACATAAACTCATATAAATTCATGGAAAAAGAATTTTCACGGCAGGTGTAGCCCCATGGCTCAGCTGCTAGAACTATATACACCAGCACTCCCTGATCTGATATTATGTAAAATCCCTAAAATTCAGAAGGTTAGTTTAAGCCAATTCAGTGGTGTTATAACTTGAGAAGTTTGACCTTGACACCAGCCAGACCAAGGAGCATTCACACCCATCACTTGCACTGTTCCAAGAAGTCTGCTTGGGAGCAGTAACAAGCTCCATGAGGGTAGCACACACACAGATACTGTCCACACAGTGAACATGTGCACTCTCGGAAAGTGCAAAGCTAAGAGGTTGTTCAAGCCACTTGGGTCTGTCCCAGATTCCCAGTCCCCCTACATGGAATCAGCAAGCTGTGTCACATCATTCTGGGAATTATTTACATAAGCAAATAATTGTTACAATTTGCATATGTCACTCATGAATACATGATTTATTTCTAATGTTGTCTATGAGTCAACATTTATTTCTCATGGTTGAACCAATGAGCCTGGAAGTAGAATAATCACCTTGGGAACAAATAGGTCTCACTTGTGGTACATGTTTAGAGGGTCTCTGCTACTGAAGGGAAAAAATATCCCCCTCAACAGAACTTCGTGCCCTCCTTACCTGATTCTGCCTGGAGCTGGGCTTTTTGCATCTCCATCTCATTCATACTTCTCTGTCTTTCCTCAAATTTGGCTTTCATATCTCTCATCTGGTCTTCCAGGGTGTGGTACATCTTTTCCAGATTAGCCTGAAAGACAGTAAGAAAGCGGAATCTGTGTATGTGTTTTTGTATTGCCTTTAATTCTCACTAGAGGGAAATAGTGCCAGTTCCACTATTTCACTTATCAAGAAACACCTTGGACTTAGTAATGGTCTCTGTACTCCTGGCCAGATCGTCAATCTCCATCTTCAGCTCACTCTTCTCCTTCTCCAGCTTCTGCTTCACCCGTTGCAGGTTGTCGATCTGCTCCCCAAGCTCCGCGGTGCTGTCCGCATGCTTCTTCCGCAGGGCGGCAGCCGTGGCCTTGTGCTGCAGCGTGGCCTCCTCCAGGTCACGGCGCAGCTTCTGAAATTCTGCCTCACGCTTCTTGTTAAGTTCGCTTCCAGCAGTGGTGGCTCCTCCAGTCTCTTCAAGTCTTTCACTGATTCCCTTGAGGTCACGAGCCAGCTCATCACAATGCTTCTCTGCTTTCGCCCGCACTGCTTTCTCACTCATAGTCTCCTCTTCCAGTTCTGCAACACGGGCCTGTGTAAGGAGGAAAGAGCACATCAGGAATGAGTAAGGGAACAGATCATTCAGTGCTTAGGTTAGTGCATAACTGTCACAGTATAATAACAAGCCCATATTTTGGAGACTATACACAAAACAAAGCTCCTTTGAATTTTACCGTTTATGCCATTGTAGGTGAATCGTGATCAACAGGAAAAGACCTATGGATCAACTCATGCTAACTTTAGATCACAACCCTCTGTCGTTGTTTCGGGTTTGCATGACAAGGGTTTGGCAGTGGGGGGGCTACAGAGGTGGCTTCTGTGAGAAGCTGATAGAAGTTTCCCCTATGTCCAATAAAAAACAATGATAGCTGGCTCCAAGATAGACCCGCTGCTGGCCAAAGCTGGGCCCACCAGTGACAGCAGCACTACCTCTGTGATAATATATTTAGGAAGTGTGGCGGGGTGAGGGGAGACTGCACGAGACCAACAGCAGCCAGAAGACAGGAGTGAGAAGATGTGAGAGAAACAACTCTGCAGACACCAAGGTCAGTGAGGAAGGCGCAGGAGGAGATGCTCCAGGCATTGGAGCAGAGATTTCCCTGCAAGCTGATGATGAGGACCGTGGTGAGACAGGTTGTCCCCATGCTCCATGGTGAAACAGACATCCACCTGCAGCCCATGCAGGATCTCATGCCAAAGCCAGTAGATGCTTGAAGAAGGCTCTGAGCCTGTGTGAAGCCCATGCAGGATCAAGCTCCTGGCATGACCTGTGGACCCATGGAGAGAGGAGCCCACACTGGAGCAAGTTTGCTGACAGGACATGTGACCATGAGGGGGACCCATATGTCTGTTCCTGAAGGACTACACCCTGTGGAAGGGATCCATGCTGGAGCAGTTTGTGAAGAACTGTAGCCCGTGTGAAGGAGTCACAGCATCCCCCTATAATGCTCAGGGGAAGGAGGTAGAGAAAGTCAGGAGTAAAGTTAAGCCTGAGAAGAAGGGAGGGGTGGAAGGAAAGAGTTTTAAGATTTGGTTTTACCCTACTCTGATTTGACTGGTAATAAATTAAACTAATTTCTCTTTTGCCTGTGATACTAATTGATGAATGATGCTGTCCTTATCTCGACTCACCCGCCTTCCATTACATTTTCTCTCCCCTGTGGAGCTGAGGAGGGGATAGAAGGGCTTTGGTGGGCACCTGGCATCACAGCTGTGTGCAGAAAACTATTACAACGTATCGAGGTAATTACTGTGCCAGGGTCAGAGATTTTGTTAGTGATCAAATGTGGACAAACATTATTCATGCTACTACAGTTTAAACAAACAAACAGTAATGATGAAATAGTTACAGAAAGTCTCTTGCCTGCAATTCTCTGATCTTCTTCTGCAATTGAATACCTGAATTCTGCTGTTCCTCAGTTTTATTTTGCATCTGGTTAAATTCAAAGTCCTTCCTGTGAAGCGAATATTCTTTTAATAAAAGGAAAATACATCCAGTCAAAAACAAATAGTAAATTTATCGCTATTTTTTTTCTCATACTTCCTTAATTTTTCATCTAAATGTTGTTTATCATTCCCCAGATCCACTATGGTTTCCTGGGCAAGTTTCAAGTCTCCCTCAAGCTTTCTCTTTGCTCGTTCAAGATCCATACAAACTTTTCTTTCCTGCTCTAAAGATCCTTCAACCTGTAAGATAAACATATGCAAACATGACAGAGGGAACAACTGAAGAAAGAACCTGCCCCTTCTCCTTGTGTTGAATATGCTCACATGGCTCACTTCTTGCTCCAGCTTGATCCTGACTTTGGTGAGGGTATTAACTTTGTCCTCCTCAATTTGCAGGTCATCCAGTGTCTGCTGGTGGGCTTCCTGTAGTGCCTTCTTCTCCTTGACCAACTTCATAATAGTCTTATTCAAACTTGTCACTTCTTCAGTCAGATTTTTAACCTATTGTAAGGCAAAACACTTGAAGACCATTAATAACTTCGACTTTCATATAGGTTAGTTAACACACAAACTCAATAAACTCATTGCTAGACTAACCAGGACACTTAGTTGCACTATATGGTCAAATTATACAATCCATTTGTTTACATATCAACCCTCCTGAAGTCACCAAGCAATACTGAACTTTACTTTTTAATGTATTTGTGCATGATCATGGTTGGTTTTCCTGCACAATAGAGGTGGCCAAATTTAACACTAGACCCATAGCCTTCTTTACACAACATCATGTTAGTGTTCAAGTTGACTGCACTTTTATATCCTATATATAGACAGAGCAACTACTGTTAAACATGCAAATAACAGAAGCAAAAAGTACCTTGTTTTCTGTAGCATGTTTCACCTTTTCAGCCTTGGCCAATGTTAGCTCAATGTCATCAATATCCTTCTTCAGCTCAGAACATTCATCTTCCACTTTCCTTTTTCTGGCTGCCAGATCAGCATTTATCTCCTCTTCATCTTCCAGTTTTTCCATTATGTCCTTTATTCTTGCTTCCAGATGGAATTTTGCTTTGATCAGCTGGTCACATCTTTCTTCAGCATCAGCCAAATTTTCATTTTCCTTTTAACAGAAAACAGAAACATGTTTCATTGTCACACGTTGGAACTGACACTTGCAGAAATCACCTGCTCATTATTCAATTGGAACACAAAATAACAGAATTTCCATTCATCTCTTTCCTGAACACTCAGACAAAACTTACGTAATCTGAGGAGCCAAAATGGTTTTAAATTACGTACAGTCTGTACTTGCAGCTGCAGGTCCTTCTTCTCTCGCACTAGAATCACCATTTTTTTTTCCAGTTCTTTCCTCTTGGTTTCTGATTTAGCCAGTTCTTCTTTTGTTTGCTCAAACTCTTTCTTCAACATGGCCATTTCTTTCTCAGTTCCCACACTTTTTAAGAGGGGTTTTATCTTGAAGTACAATTTCATCCAGGGCCAATGCTTGACATTCATGAATGCACGGATGTTGTACTGAATGCAGAAGATGGACTCCCTGAAACCAAAACAATCCATCAGTACTGTGGAAAATGCACATCTTTGAGAAACAAGACCTCGCAGAAAAAACAGACCTTCGGTCAAACATTCTTTTCAATTCAAGTCTCCTGAGGTATCCCCTGCATAAAGCCTGTGTCTGCATGATCAGTTGTCCTAAGCAATCATCTCGCATCTCTTCCAGGACACCTAGCAAACCTGCCTTGAAGAACACCTGCAACCAAAGAACAGAAATCAGTCATCACTGGGCTTGTATTTTAATGCAATGAATCATTTTCCACTGTGTGGAAAAATTAAATGTTTACCTTAGTGTGTCCAAATTTGTACTGAGTATGATCTATCTCAATGGAAGACAGCAACTTTTCACATGCCTTCTTGCTGTCAATAAACTGTCCTTCTGGAATGACACCAGCATTCAGAAGGCGGTATCTGACAAAATAAAGGAAAAATCCTTAACTGTCAGTCTCATTTTAGTGCACAGGATGCTATGAGAACAGCTGTCACTTTGAAGATACAGAGGAAGGCTGAGTCCAACTCACACCTTCAGCCTTAAACAGCAAATCAGCAATAAGCAGGCCAGCTCAGTAGGTTCCCAGCATGTCTTAACAGCCCTCACCGAGACTGAGGGAATGGATGGTCTGTTCTCTGGACTTAAGAGACTCTGCTCATCTGTGTCATGCTGACTGAGGTGGCCAGCTCACCGGGTTACCCATAATTAAAAAAAATAATGCATTTTAAGAACAGAGAGACTGCTGCAATTATCTCTTCTGACCTCCTGTATAACACAGGCACACAGTCCTCCCACTGTGTTGTTCATCCAGCCCCCATCTTGTAATTAATATAGTATTTAAAAAAAAAAAAAAAAAAAAAGTCCATCCTAATTGAAGACTTCAAACTTTGAGAGTGTCCCAGGTATGCTATTCACCCTCCACTGTAGAAAAGCTATACTTCACTTCTACCCTGACAACATCCATTTTCAGGTCCCAACCTTGGTCTCTTGCTTTCTTTAAGTCAGTCTTTCAGAGAACAGACTGCTGCATATTCAGAAATCTTTACACCTGTAGGTTCTCTACACCAGACAAATAATACATTGACACATAGTTTCATGGGTTAAATAATTTGGTGTTAAATACTTTGATCTCTCACTGCACTTGAGTTCACATTTATCCTGTAGCTCTTTTCTGAACCATATCCAGCTTCTTGCATTCCTCCCAAAGTATGTAAACCAGAACTGCACATAGTATCTAACAATGGACTTCCTAATCCGATGTGGAGAGATCATTCCACTCCCTATTCTTCTTGGCATCTCTCTGTATACCTATACACAAATCTGCCCACCCACATCACTGCCTTGGGAAGTCTTCAGTTATTGCCTGGAATGCCACTTCTGCCTTTTCCAGTGTCCCTGCTCTCCAGGCTGCCCTGTTCAGTGCTTTAAGTGTCGTGTTTTTGCTTTGTTCTTCGAGAACTGACTCCACATTTGTCTTTGTTCAAATGCAACAAGCAGATGACCCCAGCTGGGTTGCCCTAAATTTAGCGAACCTTCATGAATGTCTTATTTGCATGGCAGTTCCTGAGACAAAATTGTTTGGTTGTGGAGGTTTTATCTATAAATTAATTCTATAAAATCATATAAATTAATATATTAATAATAATTAATTAATATAAATTATCCCTGTACAAAATGAGAGTGGCACGTGCAACTAATTTAGATGTCATGCTGAAATCTGTTAATGTAGCTATATTTGCCAGTCAAGCTTGTAATTTCATCAAAAAAAGTGGTATCAGGTTTAATACTATTTTCCTTCAATAAAAGCATTCTAGTTAGAATTATTTAAACAACATTACTTAAACTTCTATGAGATAGTGGTTAAATATAGGATGTGGTACAGACAACGCTCCATATTTTTGATGAAACACGCTTGTGTCAAATTTGAGAAGCTAAGTAAATAATGCCAAAACATTGAGATGAACATGAATGAAGTTAAAATAGGTTTTGGCATACAGTATTCAGAAAGGCATTTGTGTGGGCACTGCCCACACAGATCCTGCTGTTAGATGTATTTTCATGCTTCCCATAGTTGTTAAATATTAAAATAGCCTTTTCCTGAGAACTATATCACTGACTTGTTTAGCAAAACTCTTCTCTCAAATGAACTGGGCTTGAAGCAAACACAAAAATGTTATTACAGACCTTTGTGTAAAATCCCCATATAGTATCTTGTTTGGAAATCCCTTCCTGCAGATTCGAATGCCTTCCAGAACACCATTACATCTCAGCTGGTGCAGAACAAGTTTGTGATCCATCAGGCCTATGACAGAATGATATGGGGATATGCTGATTTTTCTACCATGGGTCAACTGGTCTTTCTGCCAATTTCTCATTTACGCTTTATGAACTACCTGGGGTCTTTGTTTCATTGGGAATGATACAACGCACAAAATGAGGATGAGTTGTTCGCAAGTTGGACATCAGCTTATTTAGATTTTCCTGTAAAGAAAGAGCTCATTCACAATTTCTGTAATTACTTCATGACAGAACACAAATATTCTCAGTATCATTTGACTCTAATGAAAATCCAAGTTCTTTCTTACTCTTCTAGTGAATATTCTACAATCCTGTACATGTATCAGCAAAGTAAAGAGCAACTAACAGTGGATACAAGTCATAGACTTTCTTTCTGTCTTAAAATGAAAATGTGTTCTTCGTGCTTAGAAGCTAATCATAAGAGCTACTAAACAGGACAAGGATGAAGAGAAATGAACAATATTCTGAGATACCAGCAATGATCTTTCTTCATCAAAAAAAGCTTTTGATGAAATTAATGAATGGGTTGATTTGTTGGTTTTATTACTTAGATATATTATTTATGTATATTTAAATGAGAATTTAGCCACAAAATCAATGTTTTGCGTATGACATCAGAAGTCACGTGCTCTGCAGGACAGGTTTTTTTAACATTGCATTTCTTTAATCGTCTCATGCAATACATTGCATATTGTATATGCAAGACATAATCTGAGTATGGCCCCTGTCACAGCTAGGTGGATGCCACACTCCTCATCCGGCCAGGAAGAGCTGAGCCTGTTCCTGACCCAAGATACAGGTGAGTCACAGCAGCATTAAGGCGCTGTAACGTGCCATTTGCGTTGCCCACACTGACTGCAAGGCACCAGTTACCACACTATACCATGTAGTCAGAGAGACACATCATGGAAGAAGCCAGTTACAGCCAAACAAGGAAAGGATGTTGCCAGCACCAAAGGTCAAAGCCAAGACAGCCTTTGGGCTGCCTTGAAACTGTGCCACCTGATCAAAACATGTGACTTCCCTTCTCCATCATCATCCCATTGGACTCCATCAGCAAAGCAGAAATCAAAATAACCTTTCCCAGATGCCAAAGGTAACTTTCCACAGTTTCATATGGCAACAGAGAGAGTGGGCATGATGCATAGGATGGCGCTCTCAGCGTTTTCTGCAGCTGGCCCATGCTGGGCTAGAGAACACACCTACCCGAAAGAGTACAGAGAGAGTTTGGAAGGCAGAGCCCTTTTTCTTGGTTCCTTTCTTCTTAATACCACCACCTTCAGCTGGAAAATGAGATGACAGTCCAACTGAGGTACTGCTGTAGATCCCTTTGACAGCATTATAATTGTGCATCTAATACACAGAGCACGAATACTGACTCAACACTGGCTCAAGTCAGGTAATAGCTACAACTGGAAACTCCAAACAGGAGACATAATCCTCTGATCTTACCTTCATCTATTGAACCAAAGCTGGCATAAAGATTGCATAAGATTTTCATAGATGATTTCTGATACAGCCCCACAACAGTTTCATTCAAGGGATCCTTATTTTTCTCCAGCCACCCAGTGATGTTGTAGTCCACTGTGCCAGCATAGTGCACCAGGGAGAAGTGGGCCTCAGCCTTGCCTTTGCCAGGCTTGGGCTTCTGGAAGTTGTTGGACTTGCCCAGATGCTGGTCATAGAGCTTGTTCTTGAAAGAGGTGTCAGTTGCCTTGGGGACCATGCACTCCTCTTCCAGGATGGAGAAGATGCCCATGGGCTGAATGGAAAGATATTTTCAAGTAAGATGGATTCAAGTTATTATAACATGGAGTGAAAGAAATGCTAAAATTATATTACTGGGGCTATCTTACAGAGAATTAGCTTGAGACGATCAGGTAAGCAAGATTTTTTGTGAACAGTTGGCAAGATATTCAAAAGCACTAGATTTTCATAAACCAGGTTTTTAACTACTCAGCCACTGGCTGGAAAACAAAGCAAGCCAAACAAAAAATGTGCAGCAACTTCTTGGAATACAGTAGTTACTTCTTATCCAGAAGGAGCAAAAAGCACGATGATGTGGAAGAAAGACAGAATAGAGAAATAAAAGCAATGATTTTTTAGAAGGCAGAATATATTTCTAGTTAGTGGATAGTAAACCACATGTGTTATGTTTAAGGGAAGGGAATGGGTAAGGAGACCTGGATGCTTCACAGAAAGACTGTATTGAAGGCACCTAGTGCAAACACTCTCGAGAACCCCTTCCAGGTCTCATTTCTGCGATTGCACAAGCTCCATAGGAAACTCACCTTTTCTATAAGCTCAATGCAGGCAGCCAGGTCCATTCCAAAGTCAATGAACTCCCATTCAATTCCTTCCTTCTTGTACTCCTCCTGCTCCAGCACGAACATGTGGTGGTTGAAGAACTGTTGCAGTTTCTCATTGGTGAAGTTGATGCACAGTTGCTCCAGGCTGTTGAACTAATATTTGAGTAAATGTGTTAATATTGTTAAACTAACTTCAATCAATTTATTTTGTAGACAATTCAAGGCAAGGTCGGTCAGACTGGCCCCAAAGGGTTTTGAAAATAGTGCAAAGGATATATCATGGGTGGTCCAGGCTTACAGAAAGGTGGTTCTGTGATACACGTCGGATGCAGCCTGAATTGGTGATGGTTTTGGGTGACCCTAATGGGACTAAACACAGATTCTATGGGTAGGGAGACAGAAGCTTAATGGCTATGCTTCTGCTGTTTATTTTCTCTTACAAAGTTGGTGATGGATCTACAAAGGCAGAAGCAGCTTCAGAAAGATTTGCCCCACTCTTTGCATTGGGTCTGCATTGGGGTGAGAAGGAGGGAAGGTCATAGCAGTCAAACAAAAGGAAAAAAGTGTTTAAAGGCCGCCCGAAGTCTGAGAGTGCTATGCAAAGCCAAACCTCAAAAATCTCAAAGCCAGCAATGTCTAAGACCCCGATGAAGTGCTGTCTTGGCAGCTTTGTATCCAGTTGTTGGTTGATGCGCACCACCATCCACAAGAAGAGTTTTTCATAAACTGACTTAGAAATGGCATTCACTGCCTGGTGCACCTGCAGGGAGATGGTTCACACAGCTCCATCAGGGCACTGCCCGTGCATCACCAGAACAAAACACCCCTCCACCATGCACAGACACTGGCAGCCCATAAAGTGTGCTACAGCCTTAATGGTCTTGGCCACCCTCAGCTCTGACCTGCACCCACCCCTGTCCCTTAGGACAACAACGGTCCCTGCTGCTCCCTGACACTCACCTGATCCACTGTTTGGCCCTTCATGACATACTCATTTCCCACTTTCACCCGGGGGTAGCACAAAGCCTTCAGCAAGTCTGCTGAGTTCAGGCCCATCAGGTATGCTGCTTTGTCAGCCTCTGTCAAACAAACAAAAAAAAGAAATACTTTCTTCTTAGCCAGGGCAGGCAGACTGCACTGGAGCCAGCCAGAGCTCATTCTGAAACCTGGAAAACGGGTTGGCTTTATCCTGCCCACAAAGCTTGACCAATGCTCTCATTTACTTTTCCAAACAGCCTCATAGGGCTGGTCCTCATGATGTAGTGGCTACAGCGGTCCCAACAGGTGCGGTATAACCCATGATTGCATTGGTGACAGGACAAGAGAGTGGTTTTCTCTTCAAGCCACTTCTCCACAATGTCACCCAAGCAGAACGTCTGGATATGTTACCAGAAACTGGTGAACACAGCATTAACGTGTCACAGGCACAAGGTCCTGCAGCAGACCCAACAGGAATAAAGTAGATGCAGAAAGTGACTCTACAGGAGGTGGTGAGTTGAAGGTTGAATTTCCTTTTTATGTTCATCAAGGAACAACTGCTTCTTTCCTGGAAGACTCCTTGCCTTTCTAGTGAAAAATGGTATGAAAACAGTTGAAAATATGTCTCTCTAAGCCATGAAGGTATTACCTTCTGTGCCATCCGGCTCTGCCTGCTCCTCACGTGGTCTCTGCTTGAACTTCATCTTCCCATAGTGCAGGATTGTCCCTGTCAGTTTGTAAATCCCCATTCTCTCACTGGGGCTGAAGCCCAAAATGTCAATGGCTGCCTGCACACCAGATAGATCAGCTGATTATAATGATAGTGATGGTAAAACTGGTACTGCCTCTCCTTGCTAAATGTACTCACATCTGTGGCAACAAGCTCCTCCTGGTCATCAATGCTGGCCACAGAAATCTCCCCTTGGCTGATGAAGGGGTAATCATATGGGTTGGTTGTGATGAGGAGCATCTCTGAAAGGCAAACAAAGGAGTGAGAGCTAGATCCTGGTAGTGAAAATGGAACAACAGCTCAACAAGTCTCCACAGGTTCTTTTTCCTGTTGCACCCCCAAAACCATTCATGTGCCTTCCACTGGATGAGCAGAAAGTAAGTCCTGGGCAGCTTCTCAGTCCTACCAGTGTAATATGGAGTGTAGCGGGAGCTGAACAGACAAGGAACTAGGGCCATCCAAAGAAACAGCTTTTGAGAAAGATACTTTTGGGTAAGACTCGTATACTCTTATCCTCGTACATGACATACAGGAACATCCCGAATGCCCCTTGCACACCCTGGGGTTGTGTGCTGGTGCACGTCAGTAATACAAATATGTGTATTTATCTCCATCTAATTGAGGCCAGAATTCACAACTCATTTTCAGTCCTGAATCCTATGGCAGAGCAAGAGGAGAAGTGAAGGTGTGAAGGTGTGCAGATGTGGTGGGGCTGTGCAGCGTGCAGCAGGCGAAGCCCTCCATATGCTGAAGATAAACCAGTCTGTGTCCTCGTACAGCTATGCAGTCCCCCGGCACACAGCAGTGTCTCTGGAAGGGAAGAGGGATGTGCTAAATGTCAGGAGGGCACGTGATGGGAGGATGGGGGTAGAAGCTCCACCTTGAGAAATGTTCTGTGGGTAGTTGGAAGGGATGGCCACAGTGGAGTGAGGATGAATGCAGTAGTTGAGTGAGTGGCAAAAGGGTTTGGGACACGTGTGGGGCATGGGTAGGGTATGCCATGGAAGTGGGAAGGGGGAGAAGGCTGGAGAGGCTGTACTGGAAACGCAGAAGAACTTTTGGCCATATGATGAAGAGTTCAGATAGATGGTTTCTAGACCAGGGTATCTCATCACCTTGCACCCAGGGAATTTCTTCTGTTGAAGATTATTCATAGGATGTGGCCCATGAAAGTTGAAATTTCCACACCAGCAAGAACCACAAGTCATAAGGCAGAGTAGATTAGTCGCCCCAAACCTCACCTGCACATAGTTTGCATTAGACCTTACCCAGGGAAGATTAACTGGAGGTGGAGTCAACCCCTAGTGACCTCGTTATGCAGAGATACACGTGCTGTGCACAGCTTTAGTAACCCAGTCATCCTCCGTGCACATAATCAGAGCTTCAGTGCTTTGCACAGCCTGGGGCACCTGCTGAAGGGGGAACCTGGGTGCTTCTGACACACAATGCTGGGCCACCAGGTGCCACTGGACCCTCTGTCACTGAGCTGGCATATTTAGGGAGAAGTTTTCCATTCTGATTTTACTGTGAAATGTCACCAGGTGATGGCTGTCCTTACCAAGCAGTTCAGGCTTCTTATTTGAGAGGATCTGGTAGAAGATGTGGTAGCTTCTCTCAGCCTTCAGCTGGAAAGTGACTCTTGACTTTTCCAGCAAGTCTGTAATATGTATGCACAGGTAAATTTTTTCAAGCTCTTCTTTATAGTCAAGCAGTAAGCCCATCTCATTTACTCACAGGTCTCAATGTCACCAGAGGCCAGTTTTCCAGAGGTACCAAAATGAATACGAATGAATTTACCCTGACAAGCAGACAAAAGGCAGTGGTCAGTGCAGCATTCTCAGGGCAACAGGCCAGAGTGTTTCTCTTTCTTGAATCTCAATGACAGCATCTCCAAATAAGTTTGAACTATCTTAGATATTCAAAGACAAATAAAGGGGAACAATTTGTGCAGCCCATGCAGCTATGAGCATGAAACAGCTGTAAACATATCAGCATGTGACAAACAACCAAGAAATATTTCAGCAAGAACGTTTCTCCCAGCCCAGTGGCCCCCAGTTGAGAGCAACAAGCAGGCAAACAGGATTAGAAGTGCAGGAGGGCAGGGAGAGACACAGAAGCACTCACAAAGCGCGAGGAGTTGTCGTTTCTCACAGTCTTGGCATTCCCAAAAGCCTCCAGCAGTGGGTTCGTGCTGATGATTTGATCCTCAAGTGTACCCTGCAAGAATATTTGAATATTTACTGAAACCCACCATGGGCTATGTGGTAGGAAAACATGGCTATCCCTGTGACTCGCCTCATTACATGTGCAACCATGTGCCCTTCATTTCAGCTGGACAGTGTTACTACAGGATCTTCTTGACCACAGCACCAAGAACCAGCACTGTGTGTAAAGGGCAAATAACCCATTTTTTCTCTTATTCAGAATTTCTCCCACAGTCAGAGCTCTCATCTCTCAGTCACAGGGTCAGACTGGTCCGTGTGAATAAACTGGAGCTTCTGATTCTTCCTGGACACCAATCCCCTAGACCTGGTTTCAGTCTGGGTGAAGCTACACCTGGGCAGTAACAGTGGCAGCTTTGGTGGCTTCTGTTTGTTGTGGTCCTAATTGCATATCATCCCTAGGCCTTACTGCCTTTCCAGAGAGGGGCTGAAGCTAATAAAAGATATTTTCTGTTTTGAGGTAGCTGTTTGTAACCAGTGCTGTCTGCAGCCATAAGCTACTAGCATCCTGAACTGCCCTTCTGCCAAGCTTTTCCTCCTCACACCTTCACCCAGGACTCCTTCTTCTTGGCCAGGTCCCCGCTGGCTGCAATTGTTGCAAAGTACTGGATGACACGCTTTGTGTTCACAGTCTTCCCTGCGCCGGACTCTCCGCTGTTGAGGAATAGCACAGAGCAAATAATTATCTGCCTACTTTTTGTTGGAGGCAAAGTCCAAGGTGACAGGTGCACTTACGTGATTAGGATAGACTGGTTTTCACGATCTGTCAAAGGGAAAAATAACTGCAGTCAGAGAAGCTGGAGTGAAAAGTGTTGGTTCTCAGTTAACCTGTGGAAGAAAAACAGACTGCATGCAAAATGAAAAAGATGCATGGTCTTTCTCTTCTCTCTTCCCCTGCCTGTACTCCACACTTTCTGTCTTCTCCTTTTCTCCATCCTACACTCTCCTCTTTGCTTCTGTCTTCACCATTGTTTACCTTTATTACTGTTTAACATGGGACAGGACTTTATTCAAACCAAACCCATGTATTCTGGTGAAAATATTCCTTCAAGCTCTGTTCTGAACCTACCTGCTATTGCTTGAAGCCACATGCTGATGTCCTGACTAGGGACTTCCCAGACAGTGTGTCCTACCCAACTCCAACTGCTCGTTGCACTGGTTCCTATTATCGTGCTTAGCTTAGTATTTAGACCAGAAATACAATGTTCAGTGCACAGCACTTCAAAGTTAAAAAACCCATTGCAGGAGACATAGAACACTGTCTGGAGTTGGTTCTGCATCACACAGTGATAAAACAGGCAGATCTAATTCCACAGTACGATAGTTGGGAGCCCAAGCAGATAATCTGCAACATGACACAGAACAAGGAGCTGGAGTTGCACACTGTGAACTGAGCCCCTGGCAGGTAAGAAATGGCCTTGGGCAGAAGCAGGGTTTCTGACACAGTTTTTTTTTCTATGAGTCTGGTCAAAATAGAAAAGCTCACCAGTCAGCATGAACTGATAGGCGTTGTCAGAGATGGAGAAGATGTGTGGAGGGGCCTCCTGGCGCTTCTTGCCTCGGTAGGCCAACACCACCTCCGGGTTGTACACCGGCAGCCACTTGTAGGGGTTGACGGTGACACAGAAGAGACCCGAGTAGGTCTGCAGGAAAAAAACAGAACAGAAGAGTCACTGAAGTCCCTCTCCAGGCAGCTGGATTTTCTCCTTTGCCATGAGAGGGAACTTACATATATCATCCAGGAGCTGTAGCGGTCTTTGAGGTTGTAGAGGACGGCAGGTTCATGCAGGTGGGTCAACATGGCCACATCCTCAATTCTGTCAAACTTAGGTGGGTTCATGGCATATACATCATCAGGTTTGACAGCAACTGTCTATAATTCAGAAAGAGTTAACCTTGATTCAGCAACTCTCAATGCTCCTTCCATGTGTACACACAGAGACACAAACACAGAGAAGCAAGAAGACCTGTAAGGCTGCCCTAATTAATATTTTTCTTTCTGTTTAACTCTGCCAAACAAGATATTGCTGTTACAGGGTAGACACTGCTGCCAGCCAGAAACTCTACAACACTGGCAAATTTACAGGATTTAAATCTACTGTCCTGGAATTGCTACAACCACACAGGCAGGATTTATGCTGGAGCTGCTCGTGGTTGTAATAGCCAGGGTCACAACTGCTGGTCTGAGTACCTTGCAGCCTCCAAGACACACTTCACAGTGCCAGAGGGACAGGACACAGCTAAAGATTCAGCAATAGCAAATCCTTCCTTGGAACAGGCTTGCTCCACTCCCGCCTGTTCCATTCCTGATTAAACAAAGGCTCTGGCTCTGCCAAACAGCACTGTCTACCGGGCTCACATCGTGGGTGACCGTCCAGTCACACAGCCAGAGCCTGTGGGGTCAGGGGGACACAGGAAAGCAGA
Source organism: Merops nubicus (assembly GCF_000691845.1). Taxonomy (NCBI): domain Eukaryota; kingdom Metazoa; phylum Chordata; class Aves; order Coraciiformes; family Meropidae; genus Merops; species Merops nubicus. Next base: position 15,026 of record NW_008607434.1, on the reverse strand, counting down.
GTTACACAGATGGCAGCAGCTTATCTCAGCCACACAGAATCATGAAGGAGCATGAAAATGCTGTTGTCATTTCTCCAGATGTTTTTTCCCCCCATTACTTTTATCCTGTAATTGCTGCTCCCATGCAACAGTCCAAACTGACTACTCCAGTCCAATTAGTGCTACTGCAATCACATTGATTTGGAAAGACTGAACAGTATTTCCAAGCTCAGGTCCTGACTAGAGGAATGATCTTGGACTTCTTTTGAGAAAGCAAGAATTACAGGCACAGTTTCCAAAAGCAACTTTGTGATAGGTGTCACTAAATATCTTTTGAACACTTGAGCCATTAGGATTCATGGAAAGTCTCCATATAGAAGAAGAGATCACGCATTAACTGCTACTCACAGCACATACCTGCCAGTCACTAGAAAGGTTTCTAACCTAACACCAGTTCAGTGCTCAGAAGAGGGCAGGAAGCTCTAAAATACTAGGAATTATTAAGAGAGAAAGGGAGAAGAGAGTGTTGTGTACGATGTGTTCATCAGTTCATTCACATCTTTATTACTGATCACACCTCTTAGGATATAGTTGTACTAGAAATGCTCCAGAGAAGAGAAACAAAGATGGACACAGGTATTGGGATCTGGGGGTGAAAGGGAGACACTTTTGAAGTCTGCAGAATTAGGAATAGCAGAGAGAACCATGGCCATAGCAAGGAAGAATTACTCTAATTTTTTTGTGAAAAAAGCTGAAATTACCAGCTGCATATAGCAGAGAAAAGGAGCATTTTACACATACTCCAATTTTAAACTGTGGAAATCTTTCCTACAGGACACTAGAGAGGCAAAAAGCTCAAAGGGATATTAAAAAAACAAGCAGGTCCTTGTACACAATAGCCTGCTGCAGCCTCTGCTCACTCACATACCAGGGACTGCTGGAGCCTGGGGTGAATCAATGGACAACTGCTTTATGCTTTGTTTTCTTTAAAATCTCATACACCCACTGCCAAGACGTTGGTTGAGGTGGTTCTGTGGCTGCTGCAACTGTTCTTACAAAAGCTACGAGGACACAAACTGCTATGACATTTCAGTGGTTTTGGAAGATTAACACCTTGGACGCTTCCCAGGAAACTGTTCACAGCCAGAGATACTGATAATAATTCCACATGCAAAGGGGACTTTCAAAGGAGCTACCTGCTCTGCTACCAGTAAAGGAAGGGATTTATCAGTGGATATGACACTGTTAGGTAAAAACAGCCCTTGAGGAACACCAAGACTGGCAAGGCTACAACCCAACCTGATTCAGAGAACTGGTTGATCTTTAAAGCCTAAACCAAGAAAAATTATCCAGTGGTCACCTTCACCCCAGCATCAGAGCAATACTTTCCTCTGGCAGCTGTGCTGCTCCCAGGCAGCGGGAAGGCCTGCGCCAGGCAAACGTCTTGCTGAGGTAGTCTAGTGCTTTCTCTGTTCCTTGCCCTCCCTAGCAGACATCCCAGGGCAGGGAGGAGGGACAGGAGGAAGGTACTTACTCTGCCATCCTCTGTCTCCACAGTTATCTTCCCATCCTGCGCAGTCTTGATCTTCCCTTTGGTGTACTCCACCTCGGGGTCAGCCACGAAGCAGTAGGTCTTGGCATCGAACGGCTGGTTCTGGGCTTCTATTCTCTCCTTCTCCGGCCTGCGCAGGTACGGCGCCGCCTCACCAAACACCTCCATGCCAGCATCTCTGCTCATGGCTGATGCTGGAAGTCCCCTGGGCAGTCCTGGGAGTCAAGCAGAGTGGAGCTGAACCACGATCATCCCTCCCAAGCCGGTTGCTCTGGTGACACCCTTCCCACCTCTTGGATGCGTGCCGCAAGGTGTTCAGGGAGATATTTGCCTCTCAGAGCTGGAATGTACCAAAGCAATGAAGAAAAGATGGCACCCTTCATAGCCCCAAGGAAGGGGATCCATGCCTGAAGGAGCAGGATGGCTCCCTGGGGAAGTGAGGCAAAGGGGATGGATCTCTGAAGGATTCACATAGCCCTTAGTAAGACTGAAGCCTGTTTTTTTTTTTTCCATTTCTCCATGTATTATTTCTCCAACACCCTTTTAAGATGGAGCCTGTCCTAGAACTCTGGTGGGCAGCCATAGCAGGCAGGAACGGACATGTGCCATGGTCTGTTAGAGCAGCTCATGCAGGGAGAAGAACGAGGACCTGCCCGCAGCAAGCACAAGGGACAAGCCAGGTCACGCCAGGCTGGGCAAGCTATTAGTTCCCATGCTCTAAATTCTCACCTTAACAATCAGTTGACAGAAAGAAGGAAGGAATGGGCTGGCATCTCTGATCTCTGAAAAAGAAAGAGTGGAGGGTCAGACTCTATGCTACAGCCTCTCTGAAGGCCCAATACCTCTCATTTACTTACAGCAAGCAACCACTCCGGCTGAGGACAGTGAAGTAAAACGCAGGTACCAGTCCTTCCCTACCCAAGGAATGGCCCAGTGGGGAATCTACAGCAGATTTCCCAGCACAGTGCTACTGCCTTGTGAAGCTCCATGCACGAGGAACAGCAGCTCTGGCACCTCCACCCCTCTGTGGGTCAGTCACAGCACGGCCACAAGCGTTGCCAGGGGTGAGGAGCCACCAACAAGGGTTTTGTCCCTGCCAGCTTTATAGGCTCAGCCCCTTCCCTTAGCTCGGCCTCTTCCCTATATTTGGAAGGAAGGGATCAACACTCCTGACTGCTCACCAATTCATTTCATTTTCTGCCATATACAGTATATAAAGAAAGGAGCCACTTTTTTTTTTCCAATTTTAGTAACTGTGGGACCTTACTGTGGATTGTAGACTCTTTGTTGTGAGAATTATCTCTACTGGGAATGTGCTCTCCTGCCAGCTGTGACCACGGGCGGCACTTTACTCATACTTATGCTCACCTACATGTCAAAGAAACAAAGGTCCAGAAGGGACCTGCCCCACTGCTCCTGGACATGGGATACCTGGGCATAGTTGCATGGTGGCAAGTGAATGCAAAGCAGCTACCTGTGGGGTGAAGCACAAGGCCATGGGAAGGGAAAAGGTGATGGAGATTCATGTAGGATCAGTTATGGCAATTCTTGTGGCTTCCCATCACTGCATGGGTCAGGGTGGACAGGAGGAGAGGTCGTGACTGAAGTAGGATGTGACAAGCCAGGGCAAAACAGAAGCTCATCAGAAAGAACACTCCCCAAATCTAGGCAGGGATGGGCACTTCATGAATGTCAAACCCTGAGTACGCAACAGAAATTTAGCTTCAAATACTGCTTTGACTGCCTGGGATGTCCACCACCCTTGCAGCCAAAAGGAGCTGCTGAAGCCATGTCACACTGTGCTATCAGGTTCTTAGACACAGTTGACTGCAGCTCCCAGGTGAGAAGGTGTTGTGGTTTGAGGCTTGGAATGGGGGCGTGACCTTCCAGCAACTGGGAGGACCCCGGGTGGGGGTGAAACCATTGTATTCCCTCCCCTTCCCACACACACTCTGATAAGAGGCAGGGAGTGGTTTTTTGTTTCACTCCTGCCTTGGAGCTCGGAGAGGAAAGTTCTCCTTTCACTCCGTGGGACCCTGGAACCATTTCTGAGGGTTTTGTATATTTTATCTTTTGTATTATTCCCCTGGTCTTTATATATATTATTTTCCTTACCTCCCTTTTTTGTTTTCTCTTCCTTGTTGAACAATATACTTCATTTTTTTCTAAAAAGTGTCTCTCTCTCTCTCTCGAGGGGGTGGGGGAGAGGCGAGTACATAGTTCTGTTCCATGTGGGTCCTGCCCTGAACCCCTTTTTACACGGAACCAGGACAGAAGGATACTGCTAAGGGGACATAGTAGCCACCAAAACGCTGGGCACTAGCCACCTTTGCATGCAGCAAGGACAGTGTAGCTCTGCTCAGTCCTTAACACTTGTGAATGAGAGCACCACTTTCTTCTGAATCCCTGGGGCTGGAGACTCTGCCACACCTGGGCAGAGCTGTGTCTGAGGAGAAGCAGGCTGTGCAAGGACACACTGCACCTATGCCACTCTTGCTTGGGCAGCACAGATCAAGGACTGGCAGTAAGGCATGGCCAACATAGGCTCAGAAACCTCTCTCCCATCCTCAGAGCAGGACTGTGCCACAGGCTTCCAGGACCACGCTGCCAAACCGTCACTGAGTCCACTGAAGCCTATGGGCACACCCTGAAAAGCACAGGAAACCAACAGGAATCAGCATGGAGGCAAGTGAAAATGTAGTGAAATTCTGCCGCTCTTCAGGAGAGGCTGGGAGTCAGGCAGGACCCCAAGCCATCTCTGCCACCCAGCAGCAAAGCACCACAGCCAGCAGGCAGCAGTGCCAGGCTTCTGCTGGGTTACTCTCACAACCTGTGCTCTCGGTTGCACGCTTTCAGTGATGTAAAACCCCCACCAACTCCTGCAAAGCTGACTCATAAATTCTTGCAAAGAGGGTATGAACTCCCCTTTGGGCCAGGGTGGGCTTTGAATGGAGGCCTTCCAGTCCCAAGTGCTCCATTTGGCTGGTACGGAGCAATGGCTGCGGATGGAGCTCACCTTGGCAGGGCAGGTGAGGACAGCAGCTGGCAGAAGCGATGGGAGCCTTCATGCCTGCATGGATAGAGGTAGCTCCTGGTGCATGAGAGAAGGGGTCTGCTCCACCCTGAGTCACCCTGCCCGTTTCGGTTGTCTTCTGTCACTGTTCAGTATCAGCCCTTCACGCCCTGCCCTGCATGGACACTATTCACCCAAGGCTGCAGCACCAGCCTTCCCTCACCAGAACGAAGCCTGCAGGGCTTGTGGGAAGCCAGAAGCCCACCCTAAATAGCTCCTGCCACCACCCAAAGCACCATTCCCAGCTAGAGCACCCCGGGGCACCTGCAGCTGCTTCTGCAGCATGGTGGACATTACCTCATCTTCCAGACACAGTGGCTGGCCCTGATAGTGTTTGCCCAAGGAAAGTCGACCCCATGGCCTCGCAGGAGCGTCATTGCCACTAGTGTTTTGACAAACATGTGCCATGTTGTCCTTAATTTCATTTAAGGTCACTAAAAATGGACACCACAGCCACATATCTCATGAACCATGAATTCCTAGAATCTCCCTAAGCCTGGAGGATGAGGGAAAGCTTTTTTTAGCAAGCATCCCCTGCGATCGGCCCTTTGAACTGAGCACAGTGGGTGTACCGAGTGTCTGCAAAAAGCTGAGACACACCAGACCAGCTATTGGTTCGGGGCCTTGTCCTGAATTGTCAGCGTAATTCAGACAGGGCCTCTCCTGCTCCAAACGCAAGGGGGCTGGACCCTGCCCCCACGCCCAGCTGCAGAATCAGAGCACAGAGCTGCTCTCTCTGTCTTCTCCCGCTGGTTCTGATGCCCAGCTGGGAGCAGAGTGCAGGAAAACAACAAGCAGTGGCCCACAGGTAGCCCCTGCTGCCAGCAAGTTCCAGGCATCTGCTGAGCAGCACCCTGAGAACACACTGCACAGACTGTGTCCCTCTGCACGCAGCCACTGTCCCAGATGCCCTGGACCAGGGCCCTCCAGTACACCCACAAGCTGTAGCGTCATTCAGTTTCTCCTCAGCCCAGCAAGGGTTAGGAGCTAAAAAGACACACATTAATTACTTTCAGATCTCTAGATGATTCTGATCCATGAACAACTCAACCAGCTACAAGAGCCATCACTGTTTGGAAAGGCCCCGCTTTTCATTATGACAGTCACACTCTTATTTCTAGCGGTTCTCCATCCTCATATGAAAATATCTTTCAAGCAAATAGTTACTGTAAAATCTTATCAGAAGGTAGCCCGGAGCAAGGGCTGGGATATAAAACTGCCTGTTACACTGCAAAGCAGGAATCCTGAGGGACTCGGGGAGTGGATGAATCTGCATATCTAGAGCTCTTGGGTTTTTCTTTTGGCCTTAAGGGCCTGCATGGTATTTTTCTGGCTCAAGAAAAACGTGTACAAACCTTTCTATGTCTAGACTTGCCTGTGCTTCGGAGGCTCAGAATGTTTGACAAGCTGTATGAACAGGGATAACAGAGCTTCATGCAAATGAAAATCAGCAAGTGCCATGATAGTAAAGCTCAAATTTCGTCTAGAAATGACAATGGGAGTTGCATGAGTGGGGCACTGCAGGTCTTTCAACTCAGCCATGGAAATGCCAAAATTTCAGCAAGTTGAAGAAAGATTACTGCTTTTATTCAATCATAGAATCATTAAGGTTGGAAAAGGCCTCTAAGATCGTCCAGTCCAACCATCAATCTAACACTACCATGACCACTAAACAAGTGGTCCCCAAGTGCCACATCTACACATTTTTTTAACCCCTCCAGGGATGGTGACTCCACCACCTCCCTGGGCAGCCTGGGCAAATGTCTCACCAGTCCGGCAGGAAAGAAATTCTTCCTAATATCCAGCCCAAACCCCCCTTGGCACAACTAAAGCCCATTTCCTCTTATCCGATCGCTGGTTACTTGGGAGACGAGACCAACCCCCACCTCACTCCAGCCTCCTTTCAGGGAGCTGTAGAATGCAAGAAGGTCTCCCCTCAGCCTCCTCCAGACTGAACCATGCCAGGTCCTTCAGCTGCTCCTCACAAGCCACGTTCCCCAGAACCTTCACCAGCTTCATTGCCCTTCTCTGGACTCTCTCTAGCTTCTCAATGTCTCTCTCATCCTGTGGTGCCCAAAACTGGTCCCAGTGCTCGATCCATGTTTTATTCCATGCATCTGGAGTTTTCCAGAGAGCAACTGCTTTAGAAATCCTCTGTATTTCACTCTGACAAGGTGGCTATCCCTCCCACTCTGCAGAGGAGACCACACATCAATGATTTGTCTCCTCTAACTGAAAGAAGCTGCGCCAGACTCAAAGCAGGCTGTGGACATCTTGGTGCCAGCTTCTGGGGACTGGATTTCATCGGGGTGAAATCCAGAGTCCAGGGCCTTGACATGAAGCTCCTTGCACTGTGCAGGTGATTGTGAAGCATCTCAGAGGGATAATTCACACTGATAAAAAAGGAGATCTGCCTTAGCCTGAGCCGAGCAATGATGCCAAGCACCCAACCCTTCAGCGTCAGCCCCAAAGCCTGTCATCACCTCTGGAGGGCTTGAGCAGACCTCAGCCCATCTGACTGGGCTGGTTCTGGTCACTCCCAGCAGGACCAGCAGCCAGGAAGCAGAAGACCTGGAAGCAAACCTTTTCTTAGCCTGGAGATTTTTGGCTGATTTCTCTCACCTTCCCAGAAGTGGAGACAGGTATCAAGCCCCAGGGTCAGAAGCAGGGATAGCAGAAGGAAACCTGGCCACAGCCTGGAGGCTCCAGGACTCAGCTGGTGGACACCTTGCTCCCAGTATTAATGCCTGGGTTTTGGTCCTACTCCTGTAGAGAGGGACTTCTTATGGCACTGCCAGGGCTGCAGGACATCTCAACTCTTTTGCCTACACCCCAGGACCATGCAGGATTAGTCTCCTGCTCACAAAGCCATTACCTACAACAGGCCAGCCCTGCATTAGAGCTGCTAAAAGTCACAGGTACTAAACCTTCACATTTCAAAAGTTCCAGATACTAAACCCAGCCAGAATGAAGCACACAGATTATACGTGCATCAAATTGCAACTGAGCTCCATTACCCCTGCAGCTAAGTGTTCTCTGACACCAAGAATGGTGCTCACTGCTGCGTTCCTCCTAAGGCTCACCACCTCCTGCTTTCAGACTGGGCTGACTTTCTCCCTGGCAGATGTCTATGGTGAAAGATGAGCTCAGCAAAATACATCCATGTTTTCTGGGACCGAGGCTTGGAGCACGTGCACTGCAGGGAGCAGGCCAGGATCTTTTCAACAGAGGAAAACAGAACCCAAACCAAAATGAAGACCACAGAATCAGTGCCAATACCAGACTGTGCCATCCTGATCTCCTTGGAAAACCCTTCCCTCTGACCCGAGGTCATCCAAACCAGAGCACCAACATGGGACGTAGCATGGGGAACGAATCACCCATCAATCACCCAGCCCTCCTCCAGAGACCTCAATGTCTCCACCATGCTCTGGGGTTGCCCCTCTTTTTCCAGAGACATCTCCCAGGCTGATGAGTGCCTCTATGCTTCACCTCTGGGACCCACGCTTGGGTGCTGTGAGTAGGTCTCATACCCCTAAGTCATGAGGACACCCCAGCATAGCTCCCATGCACGGAGTAGGCAAGGGAATGGTGCCAGGTCTCCTCTGCCCTGCAGCCAGCAGGACCTGGCCAGGCAAGAGGCTCATCAGCTGGCTGAGGCTGAACCCAGGAGTCGTGGCTGGTGGTATGGCATCTGTTGCATTTGTCACAGCAACTGGTGGGAAGATCCAGAAAGGGCTGTGAGGACCACAGGTGCTGGAGGATCTATACCAGTGCCCACCCAGGGTGCTGGTTACTGCAACATGCCCCCAGAACATATGGGAAAACAAGAGGGCCAAATCCCAGCAAATTACACATCAAGCTCCATAGTTAAGGGCTGCCACGTAACCCTAACCATGACAAAGAAATGTCTAAGCACAAGCAGGTAGTTTCAAAGGATATGGGAGCCAAGGGTGTTACACAGACTGGGAAATATTCATTACCAGTATTTCCTTATAAAAGCAAAGGATGTTTAATTCCTGGCCTCTCAAGAGGAAAAGCAGCCTGTTTGTTTTACTTGCTGAGTGCCTGGATCTCCTTTCTTGGCTTAGAGCTCTGGACTCCTTGCTCCTCTGGACACAGTGCTGCTTGTGCCCAGGGCTACCCTGCCCCTACCCTACACCACACGGTCAGAGGCTCCTGAAAACAAGCCAGCTGACCCCCCTGGGACAAGGGGGTTCTGCCTCACATAAGGTGTAAGACTGCCCCCTGTGAAGAAGCACTTACACCGTTCCACCACAGCCAGGACCACCACAAGCTCTGCTGCTTGGTGTTTGGGCAAGCATGATGTGATACCCCAGTAAAAGATGAGATTCGGGGTGAGTCCCAGACCAATGATGACCTGTTCGAGCCCCTCATAGGCAGAGGACAGTGAAACACCTTCCTTTACCACCAAAACCTTCCTAGGGCATGCAGAAAGGCCCCAAGCACAAATGGTAGGTGCACGTCGACTTGCGAAGAGCCCTGGGGAACAGCAGCGGCTGTTCTATCTGATGCTCCATGCTGCCAACATCATTTGCAGACACAGAGCTGTCCTGAGGTGAAGGTCACAAGGGTGCTGTCGCAGCACGCTGCATTGCCTTGCAAGGCTCTCTAGTCCTGGTGTTGCCAGGGATCTTTTATCACTGCCCTTCATTCAGATAAGGGCACTCACAGCTCAATATACCCCCACAAATTAAAGGTGGATTTACTGGTTGGTGTCTATCTATTTTTGCACAAAGAATTTCGGGAGAACAAGGAGGTTTTGTAAGCCGTAGCTGAGTAAGTTCCCTGGCATGCTGAAGGAACCTACTTTATTAGACTAGTAATACACAGCTTAAAACGGGGAATGAGCTGGCTCCTGCACAGAGACAGATGGGATCATCCCTGCCCAGGTCTCCCCACCACTGACCCTCGCACTCCCAGAACACGCACAACTGATGCAGAGCTGCTGGAACTCAAGGGCTTGACACTCCACAAGCAGCACAGCTTGCTTTGAAAAAACAACCTTTGGTCTGAACCAAACTAAACTGTTGAAGTTCTCTTCTAGGTGGGAAGTCATTCTCTTTCTGCTCTTCTTCTTAGGCCACCAAACCTAACAGCAATCCAGTAAAACTAACCCTCTTAGGAGTTCATATCCATAGCAAGAACTGTGGCCATCCCCTCCATAGCACAGCCCAAAATACCTGTTCCACTAGGTATCCACTCACTGCCCCGAGGCTGGGGAGATCCTGAGAAGCCCCAGCACACAGTGTCCTGGAGCCACACCTCCCGGGTCTTCCAGCTGAGCACCCTACACCAGCAGCAGGGACTGGGAAGCTTTGGGTGCAGCCAGCAACCTCAGTGCATCATGGCAGGCTGTTCATAGCTCTGACCCCTCAGCCACTCACACATCACTTGTTTTACCTGACTGAAGAGAGAAGGAGATTTGCACCTAGGTGGTAGAGACCCAGCTCAATGCTGAGCCTTCAGCTTCATCCCGTAGCTCAGCCAAAGGGCGTGAGACACCTCATCCATCCCACAGTCCCGTGGCTAACAGGAGCACATCTTCCTAACATGGGCTCGGTGCTTGGACCACGCAAGTCTGATGAAGTGAGAAAAGGCTCAGAAAATGTAGACATCTGCCAAATTACTGGAGAAATAGAGAAAGGGCTGCAGTATCTCAAACTACACATAGCCTTGACCCAAGACAGGGATGAGGAACAGTTCTGAGTGGCTGCAGGAGGACACTAAGTTTCAGCCAGCTTTCTTCAATGGCCAGGCACCTTTGCCACTGAAGCTCAGCACCACTGACTGCAGTTTCTGGAGGACTGCCACGAAAACATCCTCATTGTATCACGGTTTGCAGCGACTTTTGGTGCCAGCCAACGCTGGTCAGTCTTTGCCAAAACGCCACTAAGCAGGGCTGGCGGCAGCATTTCCATCAGCATTAAGAGCCTGAACCCCAAGCACCTCAGGAGCCCGAGTCCTCACCAGCTGAACCCCTGTGTGAGCAGCACAACACTGCTTGCCCCAGTGGAGGGGCTCAGGGAGAAGCAACAGGGCTGGGAAGAGCTCAGAGGAATGCAGGCCGTGTGGCAGCTGGACTGGAGGGACACGAGCAGAGTGACAGCCACATGGCCAGGTGTCAGCTCAGGTGCACACCTCCATCTTTCACAGAATGGCTGAGGTTGGAGGGGACCCTAGAGATCATCTCATCCAACCTCCCTGCCATGGGCAGGGACTCCTCTCAACTAGACCAGGTTGCTCAAGGCCTCATCCAGCCTGGCCCTGAACACCTCCAGGGAGGGGCATCCACAGCCTCTCTGGGCAATCTAGTCCAGAGTCTCGCCACCCTCAGACTGAAGAACTTCTTCCTAAGATCCAGTCTAAACCTGCTCTCCTTCAGTTTCAAACCATTCCCCTTTGCCCTGTCACTGGACACTCTTTTGACAAGTCCCTCTCCAGCCTTCCTGGAGGTTCCCTTCAGGTATTGGAGGCAGTTCTAAGGTCCTCCTGGAGTCTTCTCTTCTCGAGGCTGAACAACCCCAGTGCCTCATAGCAGAGATGCTCCAGCCTTTGGATCATCTTTGTGGCCTCTTCTGGACTCATTCCAACAGATCTATGTCGCTTTTATGGTGGGGACACCAGAACTGGATGCAGTATTTGAGGGGGGGGTTTCACAAGAGCAGAGCAAAGAGGGAGAATCATCTCCCTTGATGTGTTGCCCACACCCCTCTTGATGCATCCCAGGATGTGGTTGGCCTTCTGGGCTGCATAAGCACTGCTGGCACATGTTGAGCTTCTCGTCCATCAACACCCCCAAGTCCTTCTCTTCAGGGCTGCTCTCAACCAGCTCTGTGCCCAGTTTGTAGTTGACCCTGGGATTGGCCCGACCCAGGTGCAGGACCTTGCACTTGGACTTGTTGAAATTCATGCAGTTTGCATCGGCCCATTTCTCCAGCCTGTCGAGGTCCCTCTGGATGGGCTCCCTTCCCTCAGGGAAGTGCACCAGACCACACAGCTCTGTGTCATCCGCACACTTGCTGAGGGTGCCCTCAGTGCCACCATCCATGTCACTGACAAAGGTGTTAAACAGCACTGGATCCAGAACAGACCCCTGAGGACCTCCACTTGTCCCTGGTCTCCACCTGGAGTTCAATTGTTGATCACAACTCTTTGAGTGTGACCTTCTACCCAGTTTCTTATCCCCTGAGTGGTCCATGCATCAAGTCCACGTCACTCTACTTTAGAGACAAGGATGTCATGCAGGACAGTGTCAAATGCCTTGCACTAGTCTAGGAAGATGACATCAGTTGATCTTTTGTGCCCACCACTGTTGCCCCAAAGTCTGTTGCATCCCTTGGCCTCATGCTAGTGGTTTTTGGTGCCTTCTACATGATCTGCTCTAGCTTCTGTCTGCAGGAACCTCCCAGGAGCACCCCACAGGCCAGTGAGCTCCTAATCAAGAGACTCTTCAACCCCTGGCAGCACAGGGGCCCAGCTGGCACCACCAGGAAGCGTTTGTGAACATAAGCAATCAAGCAAGATGAGCAATGTCTGTGGATCCAAAGCTCACCAGGCACTGTACCTTGTTTCCAGACAGCAAAAACATCTGTTTTTCCTCTCTTGTGTGAGTTACTCCATCAGATGGGGAGTTAGTTTGGAGGCAGCAGGTAAATCCAGCACTGTGGGAAATTCCCATCCTGGAATTGTCCTGGACTGGTTTGGGACAGTCAGGAGTGATTAAAGACTCTACCATTGTTGTGGTGAGCAGAGCCCGCCCTAGGCAGGGATCGGCGTGCGGAAGATCTCGCGATGTAACGGAAAGCTCAGACTGCCCACGAGGGGCCTTGTGGATGTGGCTTGTGCTATATAAGCAATTATATAGTATTATAAGCAATTGCAAATGGCGTTTATTGCGTCGCTGCAATTGCTTATATAGCACAAGCCACATCCACAAGGCCCCTCGTGGGCAGTCTGAGCTTTCCGTTACATCGCGAGATCTTCCGCACGCCGATCCCTGCCTAGGGCGGGCTCTGCTCACCACAACAACCATCATTCAGATACACCACAGGACTGCAGCCAAAGCTCTGTGTGACCATGTATGACTGAGGTAACCCTCACCACCCCAGTGCAAGGCATGGACTGAAGCAGGAGATGTGCTCCAAAAGCATGTGGCTCCATGCAGGGGTACAGCTCAAGCTCAGTCCAGGGAGAGCAGAGCTGCTCAGCAGCTCCAGGTCAAAACAAGCTTCTTCAAAACGAACACTGAGCCAGGCACAACTGGACCAGGCCAGGGAGCCAAGTCCTGTCTGCTGCACTCCCCTGCTCTGGGCACAAGCGAGCTCGTCAGCTGCAGGGCACGTGGTGTTGGAGCTGGGGAGCACAAATTCCCGTGTCACAGGCCATTTGATCCAGGTCAATTCTCCTTAAGATCAAAACTGGATTTGGACTGAGCCGTTCTGGCTACCATGGCAGGCACACAGACTATTTTCACGCTGGCAGTACACAACTGACAGAGTATGGAAAAATACAACCCAATTTGGATTTTGCCCTGATGACTGTGGACTGATGCCTGGCCTGGCTCCCACATCCTCTCAAGAGACACCAGCCAAGATAAGGGTTTGCTTTCCTGCTAAGTTTCTTTTTTTTAAGCACAGGGAAAAAGTTTCAGTGAAGAGGGGGGCAAAAAACCCACAGAAATGTGTCTGGAACACATGTCTGTGCACATAAAAGAGAAGGTGACTGGGAAGAGTCAGTGTGGATTTACAAAGAAGTGAATCACACCCACCTTCCTGATTGCCTTTTAGAATGACCAGATCCATGGACATAGGGAGAGCAGTGGATGCTGCCTAACCTCAGCTTCCAAAGCAGTCTGCCACAATACTCTTGTGTTCAGCAGATGGGCGGGCAACTCTAGACAGGTAAGAACCTGGCTGCGCAGTAAGACTCAGATGATAGCTGTCAATGGGCCACACACATGGGTCAGTCCTGGGAGTTTTGCTCCTTAACAGCTTTACCAATGACCTTGCTTATAAAGTTTGCAGATGGCAACATAGTGGGGGGAGCAGCTGCTTAGAGCTGACATCCAGAGGGACCCAGACAGGCCAGAGGGATGGGCTGGCAGGAACCTTATCGTGTTCAACAGGGACTAACACAAAGTCCTGCACCTGGTAAGGGAGACGTCCTCGCAAAAAAATACATGCTGGGAACTGACTGGCCAGGGGACAGTTTGGGGAGAAGAATTTGCGGTCAAGATGGTCAGGGCTCTGGAGCTGGTCATCACATGCAACATGAGGAGAGACTGAGGGAACTGGGCTTGTTCAGCCTGGGAAGCAGATGGCTTCAGGAGGACCTAACAGCATCCTCCCAGTACCTATGAGGATGTTATAAAAAAGACGGAATCAGGCTCTTGGTGCACAGTGAAAGAACTAGAGTTAAGATGCTCATTAAAATTAAAAGTTCAGACTCAATATAAAGAAAAATAGTAGGAAGCATTTTTTTACCCATCTAGGGAGGTTGTGCAGTCTCCATCCTTGGAGTTTTTCAAGCCCTAGCTGTTTAAAACTTTGAGCAGCCTGGTCTGACCCCATAGCTTTGAGCAGGGGGTTGGATGACAGGCCTCCTGAGGTTCCTTCCCTTCTGAGTTATTCCATGATCTGGACTGCAAGTGCAACATCAGGCTTTACACTCTGCATTTAAGTGCTTTTGCGTTTAAGGCTACGGGCCCTGTATCTCTTCAGTCCCCAGCTCTGCCCATGGTGGTGAGTAGAACGTCACTACAACGGCCAGCTTCACCCACGTGGCTTAAGCATTAGTTCAGCTCTAACCAGAGTCTGCTCCAATACCGAGGAACTGCTGGCCCCCACTGGCAAAGGCTCTCCAAGCCCCCCCAGCACGTTCCCTTTCCCCCCTGCACACCTGCCCCTTGAACAGCTCTGCCTCCTCCTGGTAAGTCTTGAGTGCAGCCCCTGGTCCTCCTGGACATGCAGGGAAGAGCTGGGCTCCCTGCTGCCACCACGGCAGGCACGGAAAGCTGAACAATTGCCTGAACAACAGATTTTTATTAAAAAAAAAAAAGCAAAACCACCACCAACCAAACCAACCAAACCCAACTCCTCACTTCCAGAGAAAATCTCCCTCCTGGGAAAGGCTGAGAAGCGAAATGGGTAGGGTCAGTTTGAGAGGCAGGAGGAGGCAGGACATAAGCTGCTCCCACTTGCTGGAGTGCCATGAAGTGGCCCAGGGGCCAGCCCCTCCATCCTAAACTTTTCTGTGCCCTTCCCACAGGCCCCCCAGTCTGCCACAAGCTTCCCATGCCAGCCGTCTCTGCCTTTCAGGGCTCTACAAACAAGCTAAAGCACACAGTGCTTACACCAAAACATCTGGGAGGACAGATCACTTGGTGATCAGGTAGTGAGG
>NW_008607433.1:22186-28258 GCF_000691845.1 Merops nubicus | reverse complement strand
ACAATAAAAGTGGTTTAAACCACCACGCACAACAGAAGGCTGTGCTGCCAGTTCCGTGAGACCTGGACAGGCTGGAGAGTTGGGCAGAGATGAACCTCATGAAATTCAAGAAGAACAAGTGTAAAGTCTGGTACCTGGTGAATAATTACCTCATGCACCAATACAGCTTATTGCTTAACCTGCTGGGAAGCAGCTCCATGGAGAACGACCTGGGAGTCCAGATGAACAGGTGAACCATGAGGCAGCACTGTGCCCTTGTACCTAAGAAGGTAGTCTCCTGGGATGCATTAAGAAGAGTGTGACCAGCAGGGCATGGGAGGTTCATCTCCTCTACTATGTCCTGGTGAGGCCACATCTGGAGTACTCTGTGCAGTGTGGGGCTCCCCAGTTCAAGGGGAAAAGGGCACTACTGGAAAGAGTCCAATGGAGGGCTGCAAGGATGTTTAAGCGACTGGAACACCTCTCTTACAAGAAAAGGCTGAGAGACCTCAGTCTGTTTAGCCTGGAGACAGCTGAGGGGATCTTATCAATGTTTATAAACACCTGAAGGGTGAGTGTCAAGAGGATGGTGCCCATTGATAGGACAAGGGGCAATGGGCACAAACTGGAACACAGGAAGTTCCTTCTGAAAAACAACTTTACTATGAGAGTGGCGGAGCACATGGAACAGGCTGCCCAGAGAGGCTGTGGAGTCTCCTTCTCATCTCCTTCTCTAGAGACTTTCAAAGCCCTCCTGGATGTGTTCCTGTGTAACCTGCCCCAGGTGAACTGGCTTTGGCAGGGGGGGTTGATCATGATCTCCAAAGGTCTCTTCCAACCCTTACCATTCTGTGATTCTGTGATATTTCTGGGTATCTTTAAAACACATTGTTGAGAAATCTTGCTTACTTTTTCCAGGTTGTAGATCATGAAGTAGGTAGGGCTCTCACAGTCAAATTTGCCAGAGCAGTTAAAATTACTTTAAGTAATACAATATTCCCTGAAAACTCAAAATACCTTTTACAATAATATTACTAATGTACTTCTTTTACTGCATCTAAGTCTGCACAGAAATGTGGGAAGGGTCATAAGGGAGTTTGCTGTTAGAATGAGGGAAGGCAAACAACTTGATTTTATGCTGAATACCTAGCTTGCTGGATAAAAAAATCTGCCTCTCTTTAAATATCAGCACGACCACTCACAACATTTGAATTTGTGTTTACTCCTAATGTGGTTGCACAGGCAGCAGCTTGATCTTTCAGTAGCAGAAGGTTTTGCTCTAGCATACATGCAAACTTAAGTTCCTCTCTGACACATTTACTCTAACCTCAAACCAACACAGACTGGAGGGTAAAGCATCTCTCCCACAGTTCCACAGTGACTTTGAAGCCCATTTTAAGATTGCAACCTTAGTCAAAATTTTCACATAAATCATGAAGTTAGAATAAGTCTTTGCAGTATCGAAGAGAAGAGAACAGAAGTGACTCTGACAATCTCTACTCTGTCATGCATAATATATTTTTGGTTTATGAACCCATCAGAGCAGCAAGATGTTGCTTGACATTTGCATCAGAAAGTACAGGTTTTTCCATCAATTCAAAATCCAGGTCAGCTCACTATGTCAGAGTCCCTACTCATGTCAGCAATAGTTACACAGTTTGCTCTTAGTTCTTGACTTGGATTTCCTAAGCTAAAAAAACAGTTCAAGTATCAATGTGACCTAAATGGAGAGTTCTGCTTCAAATATGCATAGAAAATGCTGAACATAAATGAGGATGATTAGTTTATTATTGCTTTGAATATTACATATCATTGGAAAGAGTATATATATCCAAACCACTATTAGTCAGGAACTGTTCATATGCCAAGAAAAATTAAAATGAGATGACCATGATGAATTCTGAAGAGAAACAGAGAATGAGGTTTTTAAAAGAGACAATAACACTTAAATAGATGTTTTCTTTTTGATATAGTCTGAAATGGAGTTCACCCGGAGGCATTCCCTAAATTGGCGCTAGATCATGAGAAAAGCGAAGAGTTAGATCTCCCAGTATCCACAAAGGAAACAAAAGCTGCTGTTAAATACCTTAAAGCTCAGAAAAGGCTCCTGGGGTTGACTATCCTCTGCCTGTTTTGCATTTTCTATCAAGATACTGTTTCTGCTAAACTCCTAAGATTTAACTCAGATTTTTAGTATAAAGCCCCACTTGGTTTGTTTATTGACTTGTTAATTATTTCTTAAAAAACCCAGCCAGGATACTTTTAGCTGACTGAGAAAATAAAGAATCCATAGCTTTCATAGAAATATCTGCTGTGTGTTTGCAGTGATATTGGATGCTATAATGCAGAGTATTTTATATTCAGATCAATTTATTCAAATGTATAATTTATGACTGTAACTGAATTCACAAAGGCAGCTTAAGCTGGAAAAGACATTTTACTGTGGTGTAAAGGCAAAACCATCATGTTTTTAAATGTTTTGACTAGGAGCAAAATTTCCCTGATCCCATTGTTGTATAGTTACAGTAGAACAACAACTAATGTATGAGATTTATCTTCATAGGATACTTACCAAATTATTCTCTCTTTTGCATTTCCTATCTGCTCAGGAGATGTTGGAATTGTCAATCAAGTACAGGATGGCTGATGTACTCAGCACAGGCCACATTTCTGGTCTTTTTTTCACTGATTGTGTACAAGTGACACTTTGCTGCTTTAGTGCATTGGTGTATCAAGTGGGTGAGGCATCTTTGTCCAGCATTGTCTCGCTTGTCTGTGTACCAATCCAGCTGTGGCTACCATGAAAGGTGCCAGATATCAGATAGTTAGAAATCAAGGTCATGAACCCAATAGTGAAAATAAATAAGGATGGGGAGCTGGCAGGATTATAGACAAATAAAATACAATGGAACAACATCTTGAACTGTTCCAGTGAGATTCGGTTTCTTACCAGCGTTTGTCTCAAATTCTGAGTGAACTGGTAAAATAGGTGAATTTTCACACATGCTTCCAGCTATTAACACGCAGGAGATAAAAGGAATTTTACAAAACTTTTTATAAATTTACAAAAAAAAAAAATCTATTTTTATTCTGTATTAAATATGAAAATCTAAGTCCCACTTGGCTTTCTTCTGAAGATGATCTGCTCATCTCCAAAGACAAGGTAAGTATTATCATTTAATACGCAGAAGAATTAAGTGTTTTGCATTTACATGACAGGGAAACTGAGATGATTTATATCAGATGTTCCAAATTGCATTAGTAAGAATAATAATGTCTTGCAGCATTATTTGATATAAACCTGTCCCCCCTTAGGACCGAAAGAAATATTGTTCTTGACTAAACACCACTGAGAAGGTTGCAATAGCTTCTGAGAGATTCATATTTCTACATTCTGAATCTATTAAATTATAATTTATTTGGGCTGAATTTATTGTTTGGTTTTTGTTTTGCTTTCTTTTGTTTTCAGTGCAATGTACAAATATAGCACAAAATCTTTTTAACAATAAATTACCCATACCACTAGTAACTTAAACAAAGATACAAATTTTTGTTTTATAGAAAAGTTTGTTCCAGTTTTACATCTGCTCTATCTTTCTGACTTGGAAATTAATGCACCTTAAAATCAAATAACAGATACATTATTTGCCCTAAAATAGAATTTTGTGGCTAAAGTCAGTAAGAAAATGTCTTGATACACTGTTAAACAAATCAGAACATAGGTAAAATAACAAATGGTCCAAATAATATCACAGAATGTGTTCATTGTACCAACATTTCGTCAAGAAAAAGTTGATTATCTCCTTCATTTAATCACTATCATCAAATTCTACCATTTCATCTTAATTAGCATGTCACCACTAGGAAAATGTGCAATACCTAGAGGTAAAAGACATTATCTAAATTATCTATAAGCACCATAGTTAACCATATACCACCATTTTTCAATTTCAAATTACTTACTTATTATTCTGTGACTGTGCATTTGAGTAGGCTGACAGAACACTGGTTTTCATCTAAGTAACTTGAAATAGCTGCTTGGTTTCTGTGTTGGTTTGGTTTTTTTTAATAAAAAAAAATAATAATAAAGCAGTTAGATACAAGTTTTAAACCAGATGATCTTTCCCTGAGAGCTCTACTTATGGCTGTTTGTATACAGTAAAGACAAGTCACTTGCTCTTTATGTATATGTATAAATTTGTCTGCACATACAAAAAACCAAAAACTAAACCAACAAAACAAGAAAAACAAACAAACAAACAAATAAACAAAAAACAACAAAAAAACCCACACAAATCAACAACCAAGCCATGAAAATAAATTGATAAATGGTTTAGTTATAACATTTTACATAAAAATGCATTTGTGATATATCTAGGTTAATATTCTTTTGTATATGGCTTCATTACCCTTTTTCTACTTCTGACTCCTCTACCTCCTCCCCCTGAGTGCTGTAACAGTATTGCTGCAACAACGCCTTGATTGGTAAGCCCAATACAGCAATAAATGCTATGTAAAGGCTTATAGACAGTTTGATTAAAAGATACAAAAGAAAAGCAGCAATAGTGTCAGGTAGCTGTTAAAAAGGGAAGAAATATAAGAATGGATGGTGTGTAGATCACAATGATAGACTAAAAGTTAATTAAAAGAATATCCGAACATACTTAATGTAGAAAGTTAGAAGAGCGATGCAGAGAATGAAAACAGTGAAATGAGGCATTTTATTACCTTATGAAGGTAATTATGTCATCAGATCCTGTGCCTGTTCCTCATTTTTAGGTTTTTCAAAATTCACAAATTTCAACGGCATTCAAAATACTTAACCCCAGCATTCATACCTTGTCCAATGACCTAGTCCATGAGGACACCATTAGCAGTGGGGAAATGACAGATGAGTATCAAACCCCTGGAGCGATGTTTTCAATGCAAAGTGGGCATCTTGTTTGGAATTTCTCTGAAGAGACAGGGATGAGTCTCCAAAATTATATACACCAAAACGGGAGTGCTGAGGAGTTCATAGAATCATAGAATGGTTTGGGTTGAAAGGAATCCTTAAAGATCATCTATTCCACTCCCCCTGCAGTAAGCAGGAACATCCCCAACACAGCAAAGAGGAAACAGTCCAGGAGGTTCCTGGAGTGTGTGGAAGATAACTTCCCGACTCAGCTGCTGAGGGAGCCCATCAGGGGAGGTGCTTTGTTGGACTTGTTGTTTACAAAAGAGGAAGGACTGGTGGGTGATATGGTTCCCCCTCCCATCCTTTATTGGATGCGAGGGGGAACACTGTTACCAAGGATGAGGAAAAGGCTGAGGTACTGAATGGCTTCTTTGCCTCAGTCTCTAATAGTCGGTCCAGTTACCCTCATGGCATTCAGTCCCCTGAGCTGAAAGAAAGGCATGGAGAACAGAATGATCCACTCATAATCCAGAAAATAGCAGTGAGGGACCTGATAAGCCAACTGGACACCCACAAATCTATGGGGCCAGATGAGATCCACCTGAAAGTGCTGAGGGTGCTGGTGGAGGAACTTGCCAAGCCTTTCTCCATCATTTACCAGCAGTCCTGCTTAATTGGGGGGGAGGTCCCAGATGACTGGAGATTTGCCAATGTGACACCCATCTACAAGAAGGGGAGGAAGGAAGATGCAGGGAACCACAGGCCTGTCAGCCTGACCTCGGTAATGGGAAGATTATGGCACGGTTCATCTTGGGGGTGATCACATGGCAAAAGCAGGACAACAGGGGGATCGGGTCCAACCAATACAGGTTCATGAAGGGCAAGTCCTGTTTAACCAACCTGATCTCCTTCTATGATCAGGTGACCCATCTAGTGGATGAAGGAAAAGTGGTGGATGTTGTCTACCTGGACTTCAGTAGGGCATTTGACACTGTCTCCCACAACATTCTGCTGGAGAAGCTGGTGGCTCATGGCCTAGACAGGTGGACTCTTAGAAACTGGCTGGATGGTTGAGCCCAGATAGTTGTGGGGAATGGAGTTAAATCCCATTGGTGACCGGTCACGAGTGGTGTCCCTCAGGGCTCAGTTTTGGGACCGGTCTTGTTTAATATCTCTACCAATGACATGGCTGCAGG
>NW_008607433.1:803-21862 GCF_000691845.1 Merops nubicus | reverse complement strand
AGTAGGGAGGTGATCGTGCCCCTGGACTCGGCACTGGTGAGACCACACCTTGAGCGCTGTGTCCAGTTTTGGGCACCAGAAGATAAGAAGGACACGGAGGTGCTGGAGTGGGTCCAGAGAAGAGCAACGAGTCTGGTGAAAGGGCTGGAAAACATGCCTTATGGAGCCTGGCTGAGGGAACTGGAGCTGTTTAGACTGGAGAAGATGAAACTGAGAGGAGACCTCATTGGTGCCTACAACTACATAAAAGGAGGTTGTAGTGAGGCTGTTGTTGGGCTCTTCTCCCAGATTACTGATGATGGGATGAGGGAAGATGACCCCAAGTTGCGCCAGGGAAGATTTTGATTAGATAGTAGGAGGAATTTCTTCTCTGAGAGAGTTAGGGAAATTAGGAGGAAGATTGGACTTGATAGTGGAGATCCTTTCCAACCATGGTGATTCTATGATTTTATGTTTCTAGAACAGGATGCTCAGAGTCCATCAAGGCTGACCTTGAATGTCTCCAGCGATGGGGCCTCCACCACCTCTCTGGGCACCCTGTCCTAGTGTTTTACCACCATAGGAGTTATTGTCCTTGTACTAATTGCTCTTGTCTAAAGAGTTTTTGATTTTGTATCTTCAGATGCCACATGCTGGTTTGCAAATAGTTTTCTATTTTTTTTTTTTTTTTGGTGAAAATTATCTTTGCATCATAACAGTAAGTATGTTGTGCATATTGTGAGTTTAAAAGTGTTTCAGAAATCCCTTAGAGGGGTGTAAAATATTAGACTATTAATAGTTGCCATGTCATAACCCCAGCAGAGCCAAAGGCCTTCATTTCTCTGGGTGTTACAGCACCGTGTCGAGGCTCACAGTGGTTAAATCCCTGAGCCAGCACAAACACTGGTATATCCTCACAGCATACCAGAGCTCAAACTTGAGACTCAAAGCAGTACCACTTCCTCAGAAAATAAATTCAGAAGGAAAAAATGAACTTGTAAATTATGGGATTGTACTTGGTTTGTGTGGCATGCTGTTCAATTATATGGGGCTTGAAAATTGGTAAGAACATTTTTAAATTGTCTAAAATGGCTTCAGGTTTTTAACAGAGTAAAATATTATAAATATTTGATCTGGTGTCTTGCCTTCTGGAAACTACCATGCTGCTTCCTAGGAAATAAGTATTACTTTTATATGAAAGCCTATAAATTAATCAATTTTACTCCCAGAAAGTCATAAACTAAAAAACATTAAAATTCTCTTCAAAATGAATTTTGCTTCTAACGAGCTTCCTTTCAGATGTGTTTCCAGAATTGACAGGGAAGTAAGCTAAGTTCATGGAAAAGAAAGAAATGGGGCTTGTTTCTAATGAATTTTAATTTTAATTCTAAAGAAATTCTAATAGGTATCATTGACAGTATTAATATGATAGAAATTAGAGATGGATAAATGGTGAGAGGACAGTAAGTATAAATAGTGTATGAAAACCCCATTTAGAGAACTTGTAATACATTATACATATTTTAAAGCAAAAAGAGCACCTGAATCTTTATTGTGCTGAAAAGCAATTGCTTTTTGAATATTTATTACAGTGTGTTTTTTTGTTTAAAGGAAACGACTCCAAACCCAGCATTTTATTTTTTTTCTTTTTTAAACAACCAACACATATAATTAATCTGGGTTCTTTTAAGAAACAAAAAAAAAAAAATATTGTACAAAATGTAATTGTAATATTACATTCTAGTCATGCCATCTAAGTAAACTGAAAGACATCAAGTTTGAAATTTCCAGTCTTGTCAAAGGGGAGATTTTTTCTTTTCATATTTGTGTATTCAGAAAAGATTGAAATTTGTCAGTTTCTAGATAACTGCTGGAATTTGTCTTAGTATTTTTCTTAAATTTTAGTTAGAATTTTCAAAAGTGTTTAAGAAAGTTAAATACTCACTGAAGTCTGGAATTCACATTTAACTTGTATGGGGTCTTTTGAAATTCCTGTCTATAGATATTACAGATTTTTGTCTGCAGATATCATAAGAGTCCTGGTGAGATCTTGAAAACCAAAATCTTCACAGTCATTTCATCACAAAGCTCCATACTTCAGAAAGAAAACTATGTTTTTACCTAGGAAAAGAGGTCACTAACTGACTTAAAAGTCTAACTACTGATTAAGGGGGGGGGGGCTTAATAAAGAAGAGGGAAAATGGCATTTGTGTGAGTGCTACAGGAGGGAGTCCGTACATGCGACCATTTTAAGGCAGGAACGATAGTAAATCAATACACAGTTTGAAAGACCTGGGAAAAGGAGGGGGAGTAGCCAAATGACATCTACAGAACTGGGACTATTAAGTTTAATCTGTAGCTGTAACACTTGTGGGACTTCGTGATGAGAAGCAGCAGTAAATATTAAAAAGGTTTTGTAGAGAGTGAGATTACTTTGAATGAAAAAATGATTATGTTAGTGGAATAAGCATGCTGAATTTCACATCATAATGTAAGCTCTCAGGTTTCTGTTGTTTATTTATTTGCTTTGTTGTTTAAAATGATGGTATTTGCACTCATTTCCAAGAATAATTTAGTATATTTTATTTCATCTAGCTTTTACTGTGTTTTAGTAATGCCAACAAAATAAATGCAGGTTTGCCATCATTTCCCTTGTAGATTTTTGGTTTCAATTGCTTATAACTCAAGTGAACAGAAAAGGAAACATTATTCACTCAGACTTCAAGTACTGAAAATAGGGTTTTGAGTATCAAGTGCCTTCATCTTGTGGTCTCTGCAGTTGTGCTTTCTGAGTCAGTGTGCATTTGCTTTTTCTGCACACAAGGGTATTCTTATGACAGACATACACACATACAATTGCCACCATCCTACTTATACATGTAAAGATCTACAGACAAAAAAAACAAGGGTCAAGAACTGAGTTTATGGATGTATATAAACTTAAAAAAAAAAAAATAAGTCTCATTTACAGAAACTGGTATGACAGTTCAGTGAAATTTTCAGAAGACATTAGTAATTTGCTGTGTTTTCCTCTACCAGTTTTAAGTTAGCTGTAGAGCTTTTGTTTTATTTTCAGGATGTCCTGAGGACTAAGTATCTGAAAATCAGCTACTGAAAATCAAGAAAACTTTATTGCTTATACTTTTTTGAAATAATCCTAGCTGCAATTTTTAATAGGTAAATTCTGTTGTTGCTTTGGCATTACAACTGTTAGACTTGGGTAAGGAAGACATAAATCAGCACTACCTCATATCTTCATGAATAGAATGATTTACTAAATCTTTACAGTTAAGAGTAAGAATGAGCATTGTCCACAAATGTATTACCTTAATGAAGTGACAAATACACCACTATTGTGTAAAAGAATTATTCCTCCTAGAGTTAAAGATACTGAATAGGCAGGAAGCAAGCAAAATTCTGATTTGGCACCATTTAACAGGTCCCTAGAAATACTGAGAATAGATTTGACCAGGAAACCATGCTGTGGGAAAATAATGGAGGATTGGTGAATAGAACTGTAAACACTCTCAAGTGCCTTGCAGCTGTGGAGTTGAGAAACACGTGTATCATACTAATTGTTGTTTGGTCTTGGGTGTTGGACAAGTAGAACATCTGTATTTAGATAACATAGGCCTGCGATAGACATAAAGACACCTTATTAAACATGCTTGAGATTCCTGTCCTGCTGTGGGAAAGATCAAAACACAGAGGTAAACTACTCCTGTGTGAATCCCTGAAATACAAATGAAAACAGGTTCAGTGACCCTCTAGCAAGAACTGAGTTCTGCATTGCCTGCACCCCTGCTTGTGTGCCTCTGCACAGGCCCTGCTTCAGGGGTCCCTTGGTTTGTGAGGTAATGAAAATAAATTTACTCTTTGCATTTCATCCATGGTTTTGTGGTTGTTCCTGCATCCTGCCTGTGTCAGCTCACATTGAAGACTCATGTATTTTTTCTTTCTTGAGCCAGATCCTGAAAGTTATTGCATTATTCATAACATTAACCATGAGATTGGAAATCTTGTCATAGAGAAAAACTAAGTTGGTTTGATTTATGTTGGATCTGGAATATCTTTATGGAAATTTATTTATTAGTTATATTTTAAATCGTTAAAGCAGTGTGAAAATTTGCTCTAGTATTTTTACTTTTGTAAAACTGAACTGCCTAAATAATTTGTACTAAAGTTAGGAATTAATATTTCTTTGGCTCCTACTTTTCTCTTGTTACAAAAAAGTCTTATTGATTAATAAAGTTCATCTTATCACACCAAGAATAAGTTTTGGGGTAAAGACTGTTTCTTTGATGATTAAGAATAAAATCTATGGAAAATGTGCATGGGAATGAAGATTGAAAGTGGAAAACTGTAGATATTACTCATTTATCAATCCATGGGTAAGCATGTGTTAGATGCAACAAAAATTCTGTCTGAAGAGTTGTTCTGACAATGACCAGGCCCAACACAAACGATACAGCCAGCAGAAAGAGAAACAACACACAGACTGTATTGTAATCAGAAACATCGTGACATGAATGATCGCTGGGGGTACAAACAAGTCAATCAGCTGGTACATAAACTACACCACCCCCAGCGATCCCACAAAAGATGTGACTCGGCCCACAACAGGCAGTATAAACAGCGAACCAAGGTTTCCCATAGTTGGCATGGGAAACAGCCAAACCAGTAAGTTAAATACATAAGACAAAGGTGCCCACATGGCGACTCTCACCCAATCCGCCCACATTCACAAAGGTCTAAACAGACTGGGGCCCAGCTCCAGGGAGAGTCAGGAGGTCTTCCCTGAATAAGGAAGCTCTGTAGAGTGCACTCCACACACAGACACTCCTGACTCCCTGCCAGTGGTCCCAGCTTTTATCCCCAAGCAGACACCTGACCTTTGTCAATTCAATGCGGGACCCCTGGGGCTCATTTCCCTTATGGCTCTCCCTGCAGGGCCAGCCACACCCTGGGGGGAAGCTATAAGGCAAACTCACCACCTCTTTATGAAGGGCTGTGGGAATCATCCATACGTCAACCTTAATTCAGGGGCTCAGGGTTCAAACCCCAGCATTTCAAGAGTGTGCATATCTCTGAGTTAAGAACAAATCTACACTGATTATCTTCCCAGTGTACCAAGAAATAGAGACTTGGGACCATGAAACATTGTCTTATCAATAAGTGTTTCCCCCAAATGGCAATAAGTATTTCCCATAAAAGCCAGATCATGAAATACTTTTAGAAATACTGGTGAAAGATAAAGGATTAAGAAAAAAAATCCAACTTTTGGTACACAAGATGTGATTACAGTTAAACAAGATGCAGAGGAATAGTCTAACATATGGAAATAGTTGTCAGTAGACGGGGAAGGAAAGAAGGGGAGAAAACCATGCTATTGAGGCTCTCCTTTGGGCACCCACCTCTTCCTCTTTTTCCATCCACACTTCTTGCAGTTAACAGCATCAAACATACAAAAAAATGAAATGTGGAGAGGTCAGAGTTTTCATTTACTGGAGGAGGCATATATGCAGTCTTCTGTATAACGTCCTGTAAATAACTAAACTGTCACAGTCTAATGTGTGGAGCTAAATGTGATAAAGCTCAGTTCAGTCAAAAGAATGCCTAAAGAAAGCAAGCATCTTAGAAAAATGCAAATGTAAATATTCCAGCAATGATGAAATACCTGAAAATGCAAAGACTGTACTTTCACACTGCCCTGAGTCCTCAGCTTGGACTGAGTCCATCGTATCTGCCTCCATGCATTTTGCACTTTCATTTGAATCTTTCCAAGCAGGGAAACTTGAGCGCACAGCAAGCTTCTGTTCTGTTCATAAAAACCTGAGTGTAATTGACTTAAAGCATTTTATTCTGTGATGTTTGAACTAAATGAAGAATAGGTACTAAAGCAGTATACACATAATCTAAGAAGATTTTACCTTCCTAAGGCAGAATGTTTCTCCCAAGACATTTGCAACCTGTGCAGTGCTCCTATAGACCATATTTCTGGAGTGCTCTGCATCAAGTCTCCCTCAAATATACAGCACATATGGAGATATAATTCTCAAAAGTCAGTATCTGCAGAAAACAACACTATTTTGGTATAGATAGCTGAACCATTTGGCATTCTTTTCTAAGAAATATTTCCGAAGACTTTTTTTAAGTTTTATTCTTTAAATAAAAATAAATAAATAAATAAATAAATAGATTACGAGTTCAAGAAGAAATGCCTACTTGACAGAATCCAAATAGTGAATTTGCAAAGAGTCTTAAAAATGAGATGGCAATTTGATCAGCAGCTTAAGGCATTTTTATACTTTCAGACTTTAGACATCAACCAAAATTTAGTGAGTCTCTTACAGTTCATCCTCATCTTGCTGAGACCTACTTAATGTTTTTTTAGCTAGTTTCTTCGGCTTGAATTAAAATTCTCACTTCCATTTTGATGCTTAACAGTTCAATGCATTACTTTCATTCATTCATCTTCTGTGTGACAGGAAATATTTCCTCTTTTTAATATATGTATGTTTGCCCTTTTACTTCTTCTTTATGAACTCCTTCTGTTTGGGTCGTCACCTTCTTCTTTCATTGTCTCATGTTCACCTTTCACTGTGATGCACCTACTCTGTACAATTAATATACCCAGTTTGAGAAACACTTTTGGAAAATTTTCAGTTAAAGAGCAGTTACTAGTGTACCTTGGTGTTGTGGTTTCACCCCAGCAGACAGCCACACACCATACAGCCTCTCACTCAGTCCCCCTGCAACGGGATAGGAGAGAGAATCAGGAAGGTAAAAGGGAGAAAACTCATGGGTTGAGATAAAGACAGTTTAATAGGTAAAGCAAAAGCTGCACACAAGAGCAAAACCAAATAAGCAGTTCATTCACTATTTCTTATTGGCAGGCAGATGTTCAGCCACTTCCAGGAAACCAGACCATGTGTAATGGTCGCTTGGGAAGACAAAAGCCATCAGTCTGAACACCCTACGCACTTCCTCCTTCCTCTCCACAGCTTTTATTGCTGAGCATGACATCATATGGTGTGGAATGACCCCTTTGGTCAGTTGGGGCCAGCTATCCCACCTGTGTTCCCTCTCATCTTCTTGTGCACCACCAGCGTATTTGCTGGCAGGGCATCATGAAAAACAGAAAAGGCCTTGAAATTGTGTAAGTACTGCTCAGTAATAGCTAAAACATACCTGTGTTAGCAACACTGTTTTGGTTACAAATCCAAAACATAACATCATACCAACTACTATGAATAAAATTAATTCTATGACAGCCAAAGTTAGTACACTGGGAATATGGGGTCTTCCCACGTTTATCTGCCTTACATCTCATTGACTTCATTGAGACAGGTTTTGTAAGCATAGCAGAGAATAATCTGTGTCGAGCATGACTTGAAACACTGTAAGACACTTAACACATTAATAATTAAATCATAAAGTATGTGTTGGGACATGAGGAAACCATGTGCTCCGTGTCCTTGTGCTCTGACAGGTTTGATGTTGGGATGTTAACAAATATAACCTTGAGATCATTCTCAGGGGGAAAATACAGATGTATTCAATGATGACATGTTTCTTCTAGCTGTAGCCAGTAAATATTGAAGCCATCTGATTTCAACCTATGTGGTCAGTTAATTGAACAATTTGTTGGAGATTGTCTTATGGAAGCAAAGCCCTCCTCATTTATCCTATCTCCACCTCAAAGTGTTTTGCACTGTAACGATTGGTATTAGTGTTGCTTTCTTCCTTTAAAAAAAATAAGTCTTTAAATAGCAGAAAAAGTGAACCATATACTGTGGTTTGCATTAGTCTTCAATATTAATAAGTCATTTAATAGTCATAAATAATAGATGCAATTAAAAGCTTTTAAAGGAAAAAAAAAGCTATTGAACCTACTGTACTTATAAAACATGACTTTTCCCTGTTAGCTTCAATAGGCTTTAAAGGTACTTTCAGTCTTACAGTTTTCTAACCAGCTTAAAACATTATTCTCAGGGTGAGTGTGGTTTATTTAATTTTCAGTGGCCAAAATTTGACAGGCAGGGCCTTAGCTACTTGCAGAAAACACAGTAACACTGAACATGACATTTCACTTTGTTTACTAATATTAGCGAAAGAAAGATATTTGTTTGCTAGATGATTTCTTATCTTTATGGATTCATATAGAGAAAACAAGTTTAAACTGAAGTTAAATAGGGCACTCTTACCATATTGTATATCTCTGAAAGAAGAAAAAAAATGTTTACTGCATAGTACATTGTAGACTACATTGTCCATAATTTGGGACTAAAGCGTTCAACAGATTATATCAATCACAGGACGTTTTAATGGAAGGTCGCTGACTCCTGTGCTTCACTGGAAGCTGAGATGTAATAGGGTGAGTACTGAGAATGCCTCTTGGGTTTCCTTCTTTTCTCTCAGGAAATTTCACATCCAAGGACATCTCTCAGAGATGTTATCTTATAAAACTCGGCCTCTGTTAGGAACAGAGCTGACTCCAGTTATTCTCTGATCTTTCTGACTCTGTCTAGCCATGTAGAAAATAGATTAGAAATTAAAGTTCGAAATATTGCAATATTACTCACCTCTGTGCCTAATCAAAAGGGGGAATGAATGGCTAATCCTTTTATGTTTGGCCACATATGGAGAAAGAGATCAAATACTATCTGTTTTTCTTTGATTGTCATCATTGTGGCACGAATGTCAAATGTTATGTTAATGTGCTTCTCCTCAGTAAACACAGTCTCTAGTGGTTAAAATTTTAATACTATGTGCATGTGTTGGTATTTTACAGGTGGCTGCTGCTGTATCATCACTACTGAAGTCAATCAGAACTGTTTTCCCACTGTGGTAATTCAGTTCTTAATGAGTTCATGGCCAGCAAAAAACAAATAGCTGAGATGGAACGTGAGATCAAAAATGACACTTATGACTTTTGAACCTACCAGTTACAACATCCCACCTCTGAAACATTACGTTAGTGCAACTAATAGTAAATGCAGTTTGAACAGAAGTAGAATAGTTCATCAAGATATTCACTATGGGATGAATTTTGAAAGCATGCCAGGTCCATTCTAGCTGGAGCAAGCAGTAAGCAAAATGGTACATCATTTAGCTTATCCACAAAACCCAGAAAATAGCAGGCACATGCTTAAGAGACTAATTCCATAGCCTACTGACAGCAATTGGAATCATTTCAATTGCCTTCAATAGATTTTGCAACAAAACCTGAGTGCACTGGACAAAGATAATGTGGATAATGTTATATTTTTCTTTTATTAGAGCTGAAGGGCTTCTTACATAACGTACTATGTGAATTAAAACCAAATATACTTAATAAATTAAATAATTTGGACAAATTTAATTATGCAGACAACCCATTTAACTTTTTGAACCATTTATGACTGCTTGTGAATATGAATGTCCTACTGACATGTTTAGAAAAGTTGCAGGGCTAGTTTTTATTTACATACAGGGTACTATTATTTTGGGATTAGTAGGTATAGTATAGGACAAATAAAAAAATTGTGCTTTGATATTTGCAGCTATTTTAAATACAGATTTGTAAAAGATATTTAATAGTCTTTGTTATGGTAAGATGAGTGTCTAAATATCTTTTTTAATGAAAACTGTGGTGGTTTAGCCTCAGACAGGCCTCAGCCCCATACTCTCCCACACACCCTGCCACTTGTAACTATCCAGCCCTGGGGCAGATCTCTGGGTGATGTTCTTAGAGATTAATTGTGTAACCCTAAAAAAAGCCTTGACAAACATTCAAAACTCAGCACTGAGAACATGATAGCCTGGATGTTCCAAGGATAGACAAAATTCTCAAAAGCTGATAGAGTCTCCTCCCCTGTCTCACCCCCAGATTGGGTGAGATCACTGAAAAACGACAAGGCCACATACACACCCACGTTTAACCTCACAGCCAGTGACACAATCCTATCTTAAGTTGCCAGCATCCAGTAAAACAGGACGAGACCCCTGACCCATTTCCCAGAGATGGCAAACACCATCACAGGAAACACATGCAGGATATAAGGATTAACCCAAGACAACCATGAAAGCAAACTGGCTAACATCATGGACAGGCACTGTTTAACTAATATCAAAAAGAAAAATAAAATGTGTATAACAAAATTATTTTCACACACTTTGGTCAGATTCTCTCCTTATCTCAACCCTTCGAGCCCCACATTCTGTGCCAAAAAGGTTCAGCCTCCAGCTGGAGCCAGGCACCATTGGGCTGCTTGCTCACCCCCACCCTCCACATGAGAGGGAGAAAAGGGAGAAAAATACAAAACCCTGTGGGCTGAGATAAGGCAGACTGAGAGAGTCGGGGCTGTTCAGTCTGGAGAAGAGAAGGCTCCAAGGTGACCTTATTGGGGCCTTCCAGTATCTTAAGGGAGCCTACAGGAAAGCTGCTGAGGGACTTTTTAGGATGTTGGGTAGTTACTGGACTAGGGGGAATGGAGCAAAACTAGAATTAGGTAGATACAGATTAGACATTAGGAAGAAGTTCTTCACCATGAGGGTGGTGAGACACTGGAACAGGTTGCCCAGGGAGGGAGTGGAAGGCCCATCCCTGGAAGTTTTTAAGGTCAGGCTGGGTGGAGCTCTGAGCAACCTGATCTAGTGGAATATGTCCCTGCCTATGGCAGGGGGGTTGGAACTAGATGATCTTTCAGGTCCCTTCCAACCCTGACAATTCTATGTTTCTTATTAAAAAATAATGCAATCATCAGGCAGAGTCAACATGAATTCACAAAGGGAATCCATGATATCCCTCTATGATAAGGTCACCTAATCAGTGGATGAAGGGAAGGTGGTGGATGTAGTTTTTCTGGATTTCAGTAAGGCTTTTGATACTGTTCCTCCCAGCATGCTTCTGTACAAGTTGCTGAACTGTGCGATTATCTGGTTCCCAGTCTCCTGGGTGAAGAACTGGCTGCATGGCAGAGCTCGACGGTTATACTGAATGGGTAGACATCTGGCTGGTGACCAGTCACCAGAGATGTTCCTCAGGGTTCAATTCTAGGGCCAGTTCTGTTCAATATATTTATCAATTATCTGGATGCAGGAGTTGAATGCACCATTAGCAACTTTCCTGATTATAGCAAACTGGGAGTTGCTGTTGACTCTTTTGAGGGACAGGAGGCCTTGCAGAGGGATCTAGAAAGACTGGGTATTATTAAAGGAATGAAGTTTAACACGTTGAAATGTTGGATTCTGCACCTGGGATGAAGTAATGCCAGGCACAGGTATAAGCTGGGAGATGAGTGGCTGAAGAGCAGCCCTGCAGAAAGGGTTCTGGGGTTGCTGGCTGACAGCAGGCTCAATATGAGTCAGCGGTGTGCCCTGGCAGCCAAGAGGGCAAACCACATCCTGGAGTGCACCAAACACGGTAGAGCCAGCTGGTCAAAAGAGATGGTCTTCCCACTGTACTGCTGGTGCAGCTCCAGCTTGAGTAGTGAATGCAGTTTTGTCCCCCACAATTTAAGAAAGATGTGAAGGTCCTTGACTGCTCGCAGAGGAGGGCAAAAACACTGGTGAAAGGGTAGGAAGTCATGTCCTATGAGGAGTGGCTAAGGATTCTGAGTTTGTCTAATTTGGAGGAAAGGAGGCTGAGAGATGACCTCATTGCTGTCTACAACTTCCTGAGGTGGAGATGTGGAGAGGGAGGGGCTGAACTTTTCTCCCTGCTTTCCTGTGATACGACATGTGGGAATGTTTCAAAGCTCCATGAGGGGAGGTTTAGACAGGACATTAGGAAGCAATTCTTTACTGAGGTGGAGGTCAAACGTTGGAGGAGGTTTCCTAGAGAGGCGATCAATGCCCCAAACCTGTCAGTGTTTAAGAGGCCATTGGTCAATGCTCTGAAGAGCTAGTTGGACTAGATGATCATTGTAGATCCCTTCCAAAAGAAATAGTTTTCTCCACTTCCCTTCCCTTCCCTCACTGAGAGACATGACTAAGAAGCCATGAGGGTTGTGACCAGATCTTTCAAAAGGCATAAACAGGTCTTCAAGTGGTTTAATTGGGCAGAGACTAGGTTATAAAAGGCACATGACTGACAAGGTTGGGTGGGTGACCCAACATACAGGAACTGTGAACCAGGTACCATGCTGGACAAGACATCACAACAGACAAAGCTACTTATTCTTCTTATTCTGCTTCTGCTGCTTCTGGTTCTTCTTCCTCCTCTTCTTCCTCTTTTTCCTCCACTTCTTCTTCCTCCTCCTCTTCTTCCTCTTTGCTGCTTCTTCCGCTTCTTTCGCTTCTGCTTTTGCTTCTTCTGCTTCTTGTTAGGTGTGTACTTGTAAGATAGTTAGGTTACCCTCTTGACCATTTAGCCATTTCCACATTTGTCATCAATAAAGGGTTGGATTTATTGGCCACTTGGTGTCAGTTCACCTTTATTTGTCTGTGGGGGATTGCAAAACTTTCGTGACCCATCTCGAAACCCAGGGTTTGGGACTTGGGTTGCAACAAGTACCTAACAGCAGGGTTTTAATTCGTGGCTCAGGACCCTAGTCATTAATGCAAATAAATAAATCATGGCTCTACGTTTTCATTTCTTTATGAGGATAAAGGAAATTCAAGTCTAAACTGTCTGTTTTAAAGTAGTATTTTATAACCTTCAAAAATTCCGTTCAGCTTTTTGCATTTTTTATGTTCTAATATACATAATGAGTCATTCCAATTGCTGTCTTACAGTGATGTTATAAATGTTCATTCATTAAAGCATTAAACCCCCACACTTTATATGCATACATACACAGTGTATGTATATATATATTTTATATAGAAGCATACGTGTCTACATGAGTGTCACAGGGTGATCATGTACCTTGATGAAGACTACAGCATAAATGGAAGTTAAATCCTGTATTCCAATTCTGAGAAACAATTTTACAATTATTAAAAACATTTTACTTTAATGGAACAATGAATAAGGTTTAATACTTCTAAAGTATCTTAATGCACTTATGAGATCTAAATAATTATATAAGAGAATCCCAGTCAAAACATAAAAAATAATCTTTACTGAAGTATAAGTTTTAAAAATACTTTAAATAAAATAGGCTGTCTGAAAATAACACAGGATACTGTTTTATTTCTGTGGGTAATGGCTTTACAATACTGAGTACTATATTCAGTATATCATACACTGGGCTAATTAATTTAGTGGGACATATTTGAAAAATATCCATAGACACTGAATAATACATATTCAGGATAGATAGATACAAAGGTGGTATATAAAATGTTCATTAACCCTCATTTTGAGATAATTATATTCTTTGTAAATTGAAAAGCCACAAGTGAGTTCCATCTTTTTCAAAATGGATTACCTACTCTACCATATAAAAATGATACATACTCTCTTTAGAATTTTTTTTTTTTTTTTGTCAGCAAATATTTCTAGAATTCTTTCAAACTGGTTCAAACATTTTTATTTTGACTCATACACACATCCTTTCAATTGGATAGCTTCACCATTATGAGTCCATCTTGACAGGCCTTGGAGACAAGAGTAAACAACTAAGAATTAAAATCTCAGAAAGAACCAAAAAACCTCTGGCGACAGTAATATATGCATACTAGAATGTTCTCTGCACTCATCAATCTCCATTTACCAGTATGACTGTCATCCTCATTAGTTTTGAGACATCAGATCATATATACAAAGTTTTCTTTTTACACCTCCAGTATCCAACACTGACTATGCTGCACTGCAGAATGGTTTTGCTTTAAAAAAAATGGGGAAGATTTCTGTCGCTGCAGTCTTTTAAAATAAATAATCACTGAAATTTTCACACTGTAATGGTGTTTAAAGTGGCTGAAGAGGGAAGGTTTTTAATTACTATACTGCAAAACAGATGCTAAAACAGAAGAGAGTAGCCTGCTTCATTGTGTGATCTCATTAGCTCTTACTTGGACAAGATATATAAGGAATATCATTACTATTCCTGAAGTTGTTTTATATATTGCAAAGTCAGTTCTTTTTCTTTTTGCTATCCAAAAACTTCAAATATGACATTAATGTTTGAACCATTCCAAAGAAGCAATAATGTGGAAGATATGAAGATAGTTTTCCCAGCTGTTTTTGAGTTGCATAAGCAGAAATGAAGTGACAAAACCTTTAATATGTATTTCACACATGGATGTTGTGCATAGGAGTGAACTGCATATGCATGCTGGTTCTAAATCCCTGATCGTTTGTACACATCAAACAAATTTAAGGAAATTATAAAGAGGAAAAATATCTGCTAGGGACTTAATATAATAAAAATCTATAGAAATTAGCCAAGTCCATGACATAATTCAGTGTGTTTTTAAGTGCTGGTGTGTAACAATGGATCAGGTATGTAGGATTATATATTTCTCCTTTTGTCATGTAGTTTTGTTCATGAAAGTCCACTGTAAAGGATGATGTGAAAAGGACCAATGGCAGGAGACATAGACACAACTACCTCATTTAGATATTAAAACAAGTAGCAATCAGGAGGATTTCTAGCCACCAGAATAAAGTACAAAGCAAGTGATACGTCTATTGATGTCCTAAAATTAAAACTGGATGACTTTCCTATAGATAAATTTCAGACAGTTATAGATTAGGAAGCATACCCATGGCTCAGTATGGAATATGTGTATCTGAGATCTTAAAAAGCTGATGGATCCTAAGATCCTTTCAGTTTATGTAATGATCTGAATCTTACAATATTCAATCTTTAACATAAGGCAGAGGTCAACAGCTGACAATTTCAGTATCTACAACTACAAGAACAATTTGCATACATATTAGGACATGGGACAATGAATCTTTCTCTACTGGAGGCTATAAATGTTAAAGCAAATGCTCTTAAAAATTCAAATTTACTTTCTATTATATCACAGAATGAATAAGGTTCATTGAGTTCTGGAGAGTATCTAGTTCAATAATCCCCTCTGAACAGAGCTTTGGCTACAGCAGGTTGACAAGCATTGTCTAGTTGAGTTTTGAAGATCTTCAAGCATAGACATTACACAACAACTTTACGGAATTTTTTTCCATTGTTTGAACATTCCCACAGTAAGGAAAAAGTTCCTTCTTATGTTTATATGGAATGTCCTGTATTTCAGTTTGTGCTCATTCTTTCTTGTCCTATCACTGCGTACCCATGAAAAGAGTGTGGCACTGTCTTCTCTGCTCTCCCTATCAGGCATTTATACACATAGATAAGTTCATCATGAGCCACAGTTTAATGGATTATTACTTTTTCTTATTAGACCATGTTCTCAAGGGATGGAATCAGAATCAGATTATTATTCGTTGACATTGCAGGCGGACTATCCCCAGGTTGATGGATTATTCTTGCAAGGTTGGTGAAATTTTGGTATTTGTTTTGAGTATTTTTTTTAGTTCAATACATCATATGAGTTAGCAATGGCAGTTTATGATTTTTGTAGAAACGGTGACCAAAGAGCTCTCTGTTCCCTTGCATTTATGCTAATAATGAAGGTATTTGCATGATGGCAATAACAATAAAGAGTAGCAATGCAATAAAAATATAACGGCCTAATAAAATGGAATAAATAGTGATAGTTATCTATTCCTGGTTAATAACCATAACAAGAAAATAAATCATGTATAATAATAATTACAATCTCAGGGCATCTAGACAAAGTTAGTAACAATAACCATGCCCATAGTTGTAAAGTGATCTTTTGCTAGTGTAAAAATTCTTATCGTGTTACTGTATTGGGTGAACAATCTTGCCATAAATTCTGCTTAGCAGTCTAAATGCATATATGTCAATGTGTAATAAATCTTACAAAACACATCTACACTGTATTTTCAGAAAGAAGATAAACTGTACAAGGGAAGCTGTATGAATATTAAGTATCTCTCAACCTTCACAGCTACATCAATAGGAAAAATCTAACTACATAACCTGCCTAATGAATTTCTAGTAAATCCCTGTGTTCTGTTTTATGCTGAATAAAGTCTGAAGTTTGAGGAGTTTTCTATGTGAAATATGATTGAATTGTAAAGAACGTGGTCTAACACTGTTTAAGAAGATAAAAGACAATGGTGTCTTCATCTTGCATGCAGCTTGAGGAAGAAAAAAATGTTAATAAAGACAGCTGAAGAATGGGTTGGAAGATGGTAATTGTGCCATCTTAGTGGGTGAGGGTTGAGTTTCGTTTGGGTAACATGTGAACAGGCCTGCAGAAAATGGTTTCCACCCAGCAGAGGCCTATGACCTCTCCAAACTCTGCAGCCACTATGACTGATGCAGCTGCCCAGACAGAGGTCCAGTGGGAACAGGCAGCCTCCCAGGTGCCAAGTTGTAGGGTGTACCCTGCTCTTACACCAGTACAGGACAGCAGCAGTGAGCTCACCTGTGGGAAGTGTGCCCAGGTAGAAGAACTCCCCTGGCTAGTGACAGAGCTCTGTGAGGACATGAGTAGGGTGAGTATCAGGGACCGTGAGAGAGATGGGCTACTGGAATCAGACCCTACCTTCCCAAGACAGGCTTGTCAGGCAGATAGCATGTGATATGGAACATTTGCTATCCTCCCTCTGCCTGGATGAATATGATGACTGAAGGGATAGTGGGGAATGGTGACAAGGTCCTCTTCTGTGCAGCAGGCACATCTCCTCTGACTTCCCCACCTTCCCAGGTACCCTTGCATGATAGGTATGAGGCTCTGCAAGTGTAACCAAACAATAATAAGAATGATGGTTCATCTAGGCTGGAGGTGTTGCCGAGGTTAAGTTGGCCTATGCCCTGTGTCAGAATTGCTTCCATAAAGAAAAAAAGACAGGTCATTATCACAGGTAACCCCCTTCTGAAGGGAAGAGAAAGCCTGATATGCAGACTGGACCAACTTCTGAGGTAAGTCTTCTGCCTCCTGGAGCCTGGGTTAGAGATGTGAAGAGGAATGTTCCTACTCTGGTACAGCCCTCAGATTATTAACCAGTATTTTCATATCGATTAACCAGATTTTTCACATAGTCAACAACAAAGTTGCAATAAGAAATCCAAGGATGATCAAGAGGCACATCTGGGTTTTGGGATGACTGCTCAAGGGATAAGGAGCACAAATAGTGTTTTCCTCTATCCTTGCAGTTGCAGGGAATGGTGAGGGAAGAAATAGGAAGAGACAGCTGATCAATACTTGGTTCTGACCCTGGTGCCACCAGCAGCATTTTGTGGTTTTTGATCATGGGGCAGTTTACACACCACCAAGCCTGCTGGTGACAGATGGGGTATACTTGTCTCAAAAAGGGAAAAGAATTTTTACACACAAGTTGGCAGGGCTCATTGAAAGAGCTTCAAACTAGATTCGGGGTAGAGGAGGGATAAAACCAGGGTCACTAGCAATAAGCCTAGGCATGGCACATCAATATTTGTGAAAGGGTGTGCTAATGATATCCTTCAGTCTGACATCCCAGTGCCATGTGACAGACAGAAGGGATATTGATGGGCTAGAAATCACAGCAGTGCCTGGGAATAGTCAGGTAGGAATTAGGCCTTCTCCCCCCAAAAAGGTGACAAGATCAATAGCCCAACTGAAGCGCATCTACACCAATGCCACAGGATTGGCAACACACAGGAGGAGCTGGAAGACATGCATCAGGAAAACTATGATATAGTTGCCATCATAGAAACACGGTGGGATGCCTCACACAACTTGGGTGCTGCAGTGGATGGCTATAAACTCTTCAGAAGGGATAGGCCAGGAAGTAAGTAGGTGGTGGGATAGGCCTGTATGTTAAGGAGTATTTTGACTCTTTAGAGCTTGATGATGGTGATGAAGAGTCACGTGTTTATGGGCAAAAATCAGGGGAAAGGCCAACAAGGTAGATATCATGGTGGGAGTCTATTACAGACCTCCCAACCAGGACAAGAGACAGATACAAGCAGCTGGGAGAAGTGTCACAATCACTACAGGTTGTTCTTGTGCAGGGCTTCAAGTTATCAGAGGTCTGCTCAAAATGAAATACATCAGAGAGGGAACAGTCCTGAAGGTTCCTGGTGTGTGTGTGATAAAACTTCCCGACACAGCTGGTGCAAAAGCCAGCTAGGGAAGTCTCCCTCCTGTAATTACTGCTTATGAACAGGTAAGGACTTGTGGGTGATGTAATGGTTGGAGGCTATCTTGGGCATGGCAATCACAAAATGACAGAATTTTCAATACTTGGAGAAGTAAGGAGAGGAGTCTGTTACTTTGGTCTTCTGAAGAGCAGATGTTGACCTGTTTAGGAGCCTGGTTGAGAGGGTCCCTTGGGAGACAGTCCTGAAGGGCAAAGGAGTCCAGGAAGGATGGATATTCCCCAAGAACAAACACTTTAAGGCACAGGAGCAGGCCATCCCCATGTGCCACAAGATATGCCAGTAGGAAAGAAGACTAGCTTGGCTGAACAGAGAGCTTTGGTTAGAACTCAGGAAAAGAAGGAAAATCTATGACCACTTACAAAGACTACAAGG
Organism: Merops nubicus; assembly: GCF_000691845.1. Taxonomy (NCBI): domain Eukaryota; kingdom Metazoa; phylum Chordata; class Aves; order Coraciiformes; family Meropidae; genus Merops; species Merops nubicus. The sequence goes on along the minus strand of NW_008607433.1, from coordinate 3,398 downwards.
ATGTCATGAATTTATGCAGAGAGAAAATGAGAAGGGCCAAAGCCCATCTAGAATTTAATTTGGTTACTGCTTTAAAAGAGGATAAAAAATGTTTCTCTAAATGTCTTAGCAATAAAAGGAAGGCTGAGTAGAATCTTTATACTCTGTCAGATGCAGGGGAAATACAGTGATCAAGGGTGAGGAAAAGGCTGAGGTATTTAATGCCTTCTTCTGAAGAAAAGGAGGCTCAGGGGACATGTTAGCACCCTCTACAACTACCTGAAAGAAACCTGTAAGAAAGTGGAGGCTGGTCTGTTCTCCCAAGTAATTAGCAAGAGGACAAGAGGCAATTGCTTCATGTTCCACCAGGGGAGGTTTAGGTTGAATATTTGGAAAAATTTCTTCACTGAAAGTGTTATGAAACACTGGAACAGGCTGCCCAGGGAAGTGGTGGTTTCACCTTCCCTGAAGGAAGATGTGTAGATGTGGCAGTTAGGGACATGGATTCGTGGTGACCTGGCAGTGCTGGGTTAATGGTTGGACTTGATGATCTTGAAGGTCTCTTCCAGCCAGAACAATTCTATGATTCTACTCTTCTGTGGTTCTAAAAAAGTACTGCATTCTATGAGCGGCCACAGCAGCTGAGCAGAGGCACCAGCAAACAACAGGAAGAGCTGTGAGAAAGGGACTCCACTTTGGGAAAAAGATTGAGCTGTACAGTGTTTCTTCAGCATGTGACTGAACTGAAGCAAGTGTGCATTGTGTTGGGCCTCATTCTCACAGCATATTCATGGCACTGCAACAAGCACTGTGCAAACACAAGTAACAATCTTCTATTCCTCAGTAAACTGCAGCAGCAGGGAAGATAGGCACATATTCCTTGGCTACACTAACCAGTTCCTTCTCTATCTCTCCATCCGTGTATCTCAGAGGGAAGAGGAGGCTGAAGAGGAAAACACGGCAAGATGGAACTGCAGGGAATAAAACTGATCATCACTGCTGATACCTCTAATCTTTTCTTGCCATTTTGGCTTTTCACAGGATACATCTTGCTTTTTGTGTCTATTTCACATTTTTCCTTGTTTTAATTAGAACTACAGTTTTGTCTTTAGTTTGCAAATCATTGTGATATCTACACATCCATTTCAGATAGTTGTTCTTCTTAAGTTGCATTTGTTTTCCTTAGTTTATTGAACTTTCCTGTTTCCTAAAGGCTTTACTTTTATCCACTCAAATTTAAATAAAGGAGAAACTAAAATATTTGGTTGAAGTACAACAGTAAATAAAACACTTCACAGATCCTACTGATCTGATGCCCAATTAGTCAAAAGTAGTTAGCATAAAGAGGCACAATTAAAATCATTACCCATGTCAGCAGACAAATCAATATTGTACCTAAGTAATCAGTTAGTTCCTCTCAATCCATAAAATTAATCAGGGACAAAATGGCACTTACTTCATCCAAGAGATGCAGTGAATGTTTAGAGCAAGTAATTTTGAAATAGGCAGGGTGTCCAAGCAATTACTCTTCAGAACTGTCGTGTGTGATATGGAGGTAAAAATACTTGGCATAACTTTTTCCTTCCTCTTTCTGCATCTGTGGTGCTCTCTGTCTGTGTGACGAGCCCACCCATGTCTTTCTCTGTAGTCTTTTCTAGCTTTGTGAACAGGTTATAGGAATGATACTTTTATACCTTAGCTTTCAAGAAATTTTGAAAGCAAGATTTTTTGTCATCTTCAGGCTTTCAGATACACATTTCCAGCCAATACAAGTAAAATTAAACTTTTATATCTCTCTAAACTGTAGGAAAAGGTATTTGCACGTGTACCAGGAATAGAAAAAAAAAAACAAACCAAACCAATCAAAAAAAAAGAAAAAAAAAAAAAAAAAAAAAAAAAACACTAGGAAAGGAAAGGGACATTTACTCTCTTTCATTCTGCCTTTTCAGTGTTTCATATTATAATTGTGTGCCTCTACTGGTAAATGCAGAGGAATTAAGAAGAAACAAAGTCATATATCATTTCACAATGAGACGGGAGACAACACGTGTTCTTAGAGTTAAGACCCATTCCATGTACAAGGTCCCAGCAGCAATCACAGAATCATAGAATTGCTTAGATTAGAAAAGACCTTTAAGATAATCAAGTCCAACCAATAACCTAACTCTACCAAGTCCACTGCTAAACCATGTCCCTAAGCACCATATCTACATGAGTTTTAAACATCTTCACATATGGTGATTCAATCAATTCCCTGAGCAGCCTGTTCCAGTGCTTTGTAACCCTTTCAGTGAAGAAATTTTCCTATTATCCAAACTAAACTTCTCCTGGCATAATTTAAGGCCATTTCCTCTTGTCCTGTTGCTTGTTACCTGGGAGAAGAGACCAACACCCACCTCACTACAACCTCCTTTCAGGTAGTTGTAGAGAATGATGTGTCTCCTTTTCTCACTTCCCTCAGCTGCTCCTCATAAGGCTTGTTCTCTAGACCCTTCACCAGCTTCGTTGCCCTTCTTTGGACATGCTCCAGCACCTTAATATCCTTCTTGCAGTGAGTGGCCCAAAACTGGATGCAGTATTCAAGGTGCTGCCTCAGCAGTGGTGTGTACAACAGGC
>NW_008607433.1:0-767 GCF_000691845.1 Merops nubicus | reverse complement strand
ACTCTTTCTGATAAAAGCCAGGACGCCATTGGCCTTCTTGGCCACCTGGGCGCACTGATGGCTCATATTTAGCTGGCTTTCAATCAACACACCCAGGACCCTTTTTGTTGAGCAGCTTTTCATCCACTCTTCCCCAAGCCTGTATCATTGCATGGGGTTATTGTTATTCAAGTGCAGGACCCCGCACTTGGCCTTATTGAACCTCATACCTTTGGTCTTGGCCCACTAATCCAGTCTGTCTAGATCCCTTTGTAGAGCCTTCCTACCTTTAAACAGACCAATACACCTGCCCAACTTGGTGTTGTCTGCAGACTGACTCAGGGTGCACTCAATCTCCACATCAAGATCATTGATGAAGATGTTAAACAGAAGTGGCCTCAATATTGAGCCCTGGGGAACACCACTTGTGAGTGGCTGCCGACTGGATTTAGCTCCATTCACCATCATTCTCTGGGCCCAGCTGTCCAGCCAGTGTTCTACCCAGCAGAACGTATACCCATCTAAACTATGTGCAGCCAGTTTCACTAGGAAAATGCTGTGGGAAACAGTGACAAAGGCTTTACTAAAGTCCAGTTAGACAACATCCACAGCCTTTCCCTCATTCACTAAGCAAGTCACCTTGTCATAGAAGGAGATAAGGTTAATCAAGCAGGACTTGCCTTTTGTGAGCCCACGTTGACTGGGCTTGACCGCCTGGTTGTCATGTATATGATGTTTAATGGCACTCAAGATGATTTCTTCCACCTCTGTGCCTGGTAAGGTCATGG
>NW_008607432.1:6981-63153 GCF_000691845.1 Merops nubicus | reverse complement strand
ATCTTTTTAAAGATATTGTCACTATTCCTATTTGTAAATATTTGTGAGATGCTAAACTATTCAGTTAGGCTTCGTAAACACGTTACCAAAGATAGAAATAAGAGATGCAACACTTCCTAAGAAAAAAAAAGTAAAACCAACCCACTAATCTTTCTGTTTGATAAAACTTGCGTTGGCTCCAAAAGGTAGAGTCGTGGCTGTTCTTACTTCCTGACAGAGTATTGCTTTGTATGCCCAAGATTTTATGGTTTGAACTAACTCATTCCTCTTTTACTGTATCTAGAGCCTAGTAGCTGAAGAATGAAATAAAGAGTGGAAAGTTACTTATCTTGGTTATCCTGCACATCTGAAAGTGTTTTGATATTCTGGTTCACATTTGTGGCATGAATAGACTTTCCTTTTTTTATCTTTATAAAATATTTTTTAGTTTTGAGTCACCTGCTTTAACAAGTCAGGTGTTCAGGAGAACCTTGGCTTAGGTTAAGTCTTTTATATCTAGAATACAGCCTGAAAATTTTACTCCTATTTCCAGCTTGGTGAGACTTGTTATGAAGATGTCAGTAGTTCATTTTGTCCTGCTTTTTAAATGGTGACACAATGAATGACCAGAACCTGCTCTTTGTGTTGATTAATAATAGCAGCTTTACAAAGCTGCTATATAGCCATTTGAAAGACATAAGAAATTCTGAAAAATACACAGCCTGAAAATATCACCATTCTTGCAATGTTTGTACCAGCTCTTTGCTCCTGCAGCAAAGGAATAACTATGTAGTTACTACGCACAAATCTGAACTCCAGTGAAAGCTCAAATTAACAGTGAAACACATGCAGATCAACAAACTGAAATTAAAAAAAAAAAAAAGGAAAAGCGAAGGACGAAACTAATTTATGTATAGTTAGCTTCAGTATCCAAGGATTATCAATTCACCCATTTTTTTTCTGTTCCAAGTGTTTATTGTATATTCTGTGTAGCTACAAAGATGGGAATAGGGCCTGGACAGCAGGAAACGTAACTGCTTACCCCAGCCAGCAACCCTGATAACAGAGAAGAAAGATTGATCTTTATGGGAAGCTACAGGACTTTTCCTGTGACTTTTCTCACAAGGTGGAAGAAGCAGCACAATTACTTACATAGGTGTGTTGCCAGGGAATTCCCTGAAGTGGTGAGATCTGGAGAACTCACAAAAGCCAGCGTTGTAAATTGCAGAGCAGACCTTATCTCCCTTTGTTCCTCCCATTTTCCACCTGATTTTAGATATGCTTTAATCTCCACCCCTGCTGTAAATAGGAATTTATTGTTAGTTCCTAATGCAGAGGCAAGTGAAATATATTAACTACTACTCTTACAGAGTTTTAATGGGGTGAGCCAAATATATGCCTTCATCTAGCTAGAGATTTGTTCATGGGAGTTTTACTTTCCTTAAATAAAAAAATCAGAAGTAATGTCAGTCTCAGAAAATGAACTTGTGCTTTTAGTATAAATTAAAAGAAAGATTCCAACTTGTAATAGCAATACTGGCATTGCCCAGGCAACCTTAAGCAAATCCAGAATTGTAGGAATACAGTTTCTAATTTAGCTGGAATCAGTTTGCTAACATCTATGGAATTCAAAACTGTAGGTAGTAATGCTGCTGTTTTGCTTCATTCACGTACACATATCAGGTAACAGCCGTGGTAAGAAGGAAGCAGTGTTTTTTTCCTTTATGTTATGTGATTTGAGGAGGAGAGGTTTTGTTTCTTATTTTTTGTTGTTGTTTGTGTCTGCATAAGATGTATATGCCTCACTGATTATTAAATACGTGTTGGCAGAAATCTGTTAAAGAAGATGTATTTGAGTTATTCAGGTACTAAAAAGCTTGCAGGAATGTTTTGTCTCCAAGTTACCTGTTATTTTCAGGAAACTTTCAAAATGTTTACACATATAAAGGATTAGTGGGAAAACTTCCCACCAGTCATTGCTGCTATAGCAATATAGTATGAACAAAAACTAATTTTGTTTTTCTTTTCCAGTCTCTGTAATCTGCAGTGAACCATGCACTGAATTTCTGCCTCTGGTGGTATAATATTCCCTCTTCCATTATAATTTGCTCTGCAAAAGGCAGAATACAAATAACATGCTAAGAAACATTTATGCATAATTTTACTCTGTTTTTTCCCCTTCCTTTTCAGGACAGTAAAAAGCAGCCTACCAACTAATGTATCTTATTTCTAAGCTAATAATAAGGGATAGTAAGGAGATGGGGGAGGGGGCAAGAACCTGTCTATTTAGATAGTTTAAATTACAGCTTAATGGTTAACTCCACACTAACCTAGTTTTATGTTCTTTATTTTCAGCTCTGTATTACTGAGCCTACACCCATATGGATTTTCTTGACATTCAATATTCAGAAAGTGCTTCTTTGCTTTATCTTTTAGGGACTAAATAACATTCATAACCTCTCCATAAGAAGCTGACCTCCACTGGCTGCTGATTCCTCCTCCCCACACAACTACGAGATAGGAAGAGGCATAAAGAGCCTGAAAAGTGATACCTTAGCTGCAGCTAGGTTAGACAGCTGTGGAAAAATCTTCTTCACACTGGATGCCTTGAAACTACACCAACCAAAAGCACTAATGAAGAAACCTTGAAGAATATAGCGTAAACTTGTCCTGGCATAGGGATATAAGACTCAATCTAAGAGATATCCTTAATGACATATGTCTAAATGGGTGTATTTTAAATAGTGGTCTTGGATCCAGCACTGTTTCTAGTCCTTCTTCCTCCACCTCCTTAACAGTGTCCAGCTGTGGGTATCCCCAGCCCCATATCACAATTGCTATTAACCACTTTTTCAAATTAACTGAGAAGATTTGGGTGTTTTTCTTCCATTAAAATGTAAAAAAAAAAAATAAATGTATTGAACAGAGAGAGTATAAGAGTTGATGGAAGATCACAGAATGGTAGGGGTTGGAAGGCACCTCTGGAAATTCAGTGCAACATGCCTGCTAAAGCAGGTTCACCTAGAGCAGGTTGCACAGGAATCCTGTCTTCATGGGAGACACCCAGAGAGGAGTATGCAAGCAAGGCAATGGCACAGCAGTGTTCTCCTATAACACTCTCCTTGTTCCAACATCTGTCTCTCCAGAGAGTGCTGCCTTTTTAACTGCTTGATTCTGTGCACTGAGAGTGTTCATACTTGATGTTTTTAGGAAATGAATTGCCCATATTGCAGTACACTGTTCAGTTGTAGAGTGGGACCTCAGCTAGCACCACAGGCAAGACAAAGATTAGTGCGCAGCTGAGTTGTTTACATTTGTTTAATATTATTTATGCTGATAAAAATCTAATGTAACGTCATGAAAATACAAGACATTAGTTTGCAAAGTCAATGGCTTTGAGGATGCAATGGCCAGGATGCACCCTCTATTTAGACTTTCAGATGAGTTATCTGAAATAGGAGCTTAATGCTTTTAGATGCTTTTCCCAGAGGAGATACTGGCTTTTAAACCTTGAGGATCAGCTTGTTATGGAAAAGGTCATTAAAGTTACTCCATTTATATTTTCTAATAATGAAAGTTCAGGTTCACTACAGTGACACCAAACCCATCAGATTTCACAAATTGCCTCACAGTCTTACTGCTTCTGAATTTCTCAATTGAATCTTTAAAAATTAAATAAGATGGAACTCAATTAAATAAGATGGAACCCAACTTTATTTTCTGTTCCTTTCTAAAAAATTGAATGGTAAATTCACATTTCTTTCTTATACTGTGATTTTTCTCAGACTGCGCCTCTCTCTTGTAATAACTGGTCGGATCCTCTGGTGATTATTTCACTGGTCACTGCACTCACAAAAATTTGCAACGTATCAAAAAAATATGAATTCACACTTTTTTTTTTTTTTTTTTTTAAATAATGGATTATTTTAGATCACCAAGAACCTTCCTTGCAATAATTTTTAGTTTTATTTGTATATATTTTATCTTCTTCTGGTGCCTGAGAAATCTGTTCCAGCTGGCAAAAGAGGTAACATAACACAAATAAAGCATCTGGTTTTATGCTCATACATTGCTCTGGAGTTTCCCATTAAGGTACTGGTGAGCAAGAGATGATTCTTTCCTTGCTGGATATTGCACCTCTCCTGAAAAGAAAGATGGGTTTGACTTGTGCAGATCAAATTCATTCCCAGTGCAACCTCATTGAAATCAGAAGTTTTATATTAGAAGTGCAGTGTTTGCTGCATGAGTTTTATATTGGTTAGGTATAACTTTGTTCCTTCACTTGGGAGGATTTCTGAGATTCATTACTCTTTCAGAGCAATTCTTATGCCAAACATTCATTTTGTCTTAGAGGCTGATTTAATTTAACATTCTCTACAGCAAACAAAGCAATAGTTCAATTTGAACAAAACCTTAGGTCATCCCACAGCGAATCACTTACAGGTGGTTAATAGAAAACACCGTAACACAGAAAAGGAAACAGCAGAATGAAAATGCCTCTGAATGTTCAAGAGAGGAACCAATTAGTAAAGCAAATCAGCATGGCAGAGATAAAAGCAATGAGAGCGATTCATCTAGATGTTGCGCCAATTTTATACCAACATAGTGCAAATGCCTTGCTGGAGTTATGTCAATGTAGCAGGTACCCCAAGCTAGCAGTTTCACTGCAATTTCATGATACACCTTAGCCTTCACAAATGTGTCTAGCTGGAACTATTTTCCATGAAGCATTATTCAAAAAATGCATTTATTTCCATAAAAAGTGGACTCATAAAATTTAAATAAATTTGAGAGTTTCTTGACACAAAGCCAATATAAAAACTCTTTGGGTTTTTCATTTTCATCGAAAATCACTAACTTAACAGTACTCAATCTGGGATAATACATTTCTCTTAAATAATAGGATATTTTTTTTTTTATTTGTGCCAAATTAGACGTTACAAGCAAATTAGTAATCAAAAGTGGAAAAAAAAAAGTGGCCTATGTTTTGTAGGTATCTCCCCAAAAAAGGGAACAAACTCCAAATTTTAGAGTTAGAATTGAACTTCAAAACAATTAGAAATATCTACAGTGTGGAAATATGAGTTTGGATTAATTAACCCCCCTCAAAGTGTACTCTGAAGTCAGACCAGAAGTTAATCAGCCATTTAATAATGAGATGTTAATAGTTTCCATCATCTGAACTGGACTAATCTGACTGTATTTTAGCTGAGCTCCCATCACACGCAAGGTTTATATGACCACACTGTGTTTCTGTGCCACTAGGTTTGTTTTTCCATTTACTTCTAAATCTGTTGGCCAGTTTTAAGCCAAGTTAACTAGAGGCTGAGCTATCTGAGTTTCCATAATTTTTATGGAAGCAGGAACTAAGCCAGAGAGGGGAAAGCTTATAAAAGCTTCTGTAAAAGCCCTAGCTGAAGGAAAGGCTGTAGCATCAGTTTGTGCACTATTAGGTACCAGAAATGCTGCACAGGAGATAGACATTTTCTGATATCCTCTGTTGTGAACGGAGCTTCATCTGGAGCTCACAGGATCTGTGGCAATGCCAAATTCCACCTGAAACCACAGTTTGTTACTTCTGGACCACTGTTTCTTGGTGGTGTTACTGCGTGGTCTACAATGCGGATGTGCTCTATGGGAAATGCTAAGTAAGTTCAGCTTCCCTTCTGTTTGAGTATTTCTGTGCACTGTTACAAAGTACTATTGTTTAGTCCTCTTTGGCTCTGGGAAGGGGAACGTCTGGGCAAGAAGTTTGGTGCCTGTCCTGGGAAGGAAGGCGTAGGGTCTGTCTCTCCACTGCAGCAACCACCCAGCAACTGGCTCACTGCATTGAGTCTGTTTGCTGGGGACATTGGTTCCTGGCTTTTGCATTCTGGAGAACAAAGTCTTTGCCATTACCTTGAAGTAAACAAGGCATCATCAGTCTTGTTTCTGGTTTTCCTGCCTCCTTCCCGGTGGCTGTGAAGACATGTCTCTGTTCAGTTTGTTGCTGTGGCTAGGAAGCATTTTCTGGCTGAATTGTTTGCTTTCCCATTTGCTCATGAATATTCAGCTTTATACAATAAATTTTTAAAACACTAAAGAGATTAGTGTGTGAGTTCTAGACCCAAATGTTTATCCCATTTTCCAGGAGTAAGACCCCACTTTCTGCTTCTATAGCCCTCATAGATGCATTGGGAAATGCCAGTAGCACCACAAGGGTCACAAAGCTGAGCATGGGAGCTGCTAGAATATGAATTCATAGACCTTCTAATTTGGTATGAAGGCTGGATGACAATGATTTTACATTTAAATATTTCTTTTGCTATGTGAAAACAAATAGCAAAAAATAATGACAGCTCTAAACATCCCTGTAAAATGCACTACTGTTGTTGAGCATTGTCAGACTTTTGCCAGCCCTTCATTATTGCATTGTTGAAATTCATTAAAGGACTGCAAGTTCCCACATTACTATCTGCAAGTGTTCAGAACTTCTCAGTATAGAAAAAAGTGAAGACATAGTTTACTCAATTCCAACTAAGTAAGTTCTGAAAATAAACCCCAAGTATTAGTCCCTGTCAGATATAATTCTGGTTGAGTAATCAGTAGGGATGATTTTTTGCTGACATGTGTTACGAGAACAAATGTAATATGAAAGGGTTGTTATTCTGCTCAGGATAGTTATAAAATGAAATTAAATATCTCTTTGAAATAAGCATTAGTCACAAGGGTTATTTTAACAATATATGAACTGGCTATTTAAAATCTTTTACTTGTTCATTATTTAAGAACCAGTAAGCAAATACCACACTTTCAAGCCTTGTTAAATCCTTCCTTCAGAGGATGCAAGTAAATACAACTTGGCTTATATTCCAGAGGGCTTCAGTAAGGATTTTTCAAGGTACATGTTAGTTCTTTCCTCTCTGTGATGAAGATTCAAGTGTATAACTACTGATGTAAACATGTACCAGGTGCTTACAGGTAATGCTGAGCTGTTAAAACAATACGGATTTTATTTTCCTCTTATTTATTTTGTGGCACAATTTTACAGGAGGTTCACACAAAATATGAAAAAAAAAAAAATTGGCTCTTGGGAAAAAAAAGGGACCAGAAATGAAAAACATTCTTGTAATTAACTAACAGCTTTGTGTGGGCATTAATGTTTGAACTGAGGCTGAGACCTGAGCTGTTGCTAGATGTTTAATGAGAAATACATTTTTGATTTGTTTTTCCTTTCAGCGACAGTTATGGAGACATGTAATGCAGTAAGTGCGTTCTGTTGTACCATCCGTGACCTCAGTGGAGAGAGAGAAAATGGGCTTTTGCTGTCAGGTTCTTGTCCTGTTACAGATTTGAGTTTTACTCCAACATTTCTTCCAGTCTAGTTGCATTTGACCCAGCGTTCTTGCTGTGCTAGTGTCAGTAAGCATAACTCGAGGCCTATGTAACAGCTAGTATTTATAGAGTAAGAATAATTGCTCGCTAAGCCCTGGGAGCATCAGCCTTATGAACTTCCTCATTTTCATTAAATACATGTTTTTTTCCACTTGCCTATAGAGGCAACACAGACAAAGTATTTATGTGAACTAAGTGGAAGATCTCTGCACTGAGAAATGGAGCTAGAGAAGTTAAAAAGCTTGCACTATTAAGTAAGTTTAAATTAAAAATAGATGCTTGTGGTCAGGTGTAAAAACTAGTGCATATGTTTACTAGCAAAAAATTGATACTTGCAAATTGCAAGTGTCTGCATATTTACATCTTAAAATCATAGAGCTGTTTATATATTTGCGCAGTTTAGAGCATGTTCTTTTAATATTCTGCTCATTTAAATGGGGATAAATGTGGTGCTCAAAGTGAAATTTTGTTTTTGTGCCATTACAAATTATCTCGACCTGTTTACTTGCCTTTGCATACTTGCCCAAGTTTTACTTCAGTTTGAGAGGGTAGCTGGCATTTCAGAATGAAAACCTCCATCACTCTCCTCTGGGCCTGCAACAGTTTGGGGTGGGGGTTTTTTGTTCCAATGTTAGGATATTCTATACACAATAAAATGAACATATAACTTCTGTATCTTTAAAGCGATGCCTAGAGCAAGTTGCAGTGGTAGTGCTTTCAGGCTCAGTGCTGCACAGCTCCAAGTACACCCTTACGGATGACCAGCAACCTCAGCTTTGGCTTTTTGTACCCATGAGAGCTAAAAACAGAATGTTTTTGCAGTGGGAAGCTTTGCATTATGCATATCCGTTGCTCTCCAACTTGAGAAAAGACAGTCTGTAAATTACAGTGCAAGATTATGTGTATGTTGACCTCAGGACTCTCTTTCCAGTTATTTTTATGCAATATACCAAAGCCAGGTATCTTCATCATGAAAGCTGTTTTGTTTTCAGAATGCAATCTTTCCCTTCCTGCTCAAACTACTGTGTGCCAAAAAGCCCTAAAGCAGTGGGACATCCACAGCTATGTATTGATTCACGTATGTATGGAAAATCTGAAGGTTCATGTCTCTTTTCAGTCAAGATAACTTTAAAAAGGAAATGAGCTGTAGAGTTTTACTATACAGAGTTCTATTTCATAAAACAAAAAATGAGCCAACACAAGATTCACCTACAGGTATCCTTTCCTTATATAGTCTTGTGACTTTCCTGTGATTCACATTCTCTGAGATTCCATGTCTTTCCCCTCAAAATAAATCCTACTTTTTGAATTTTAAGCATTAGTGTAAAGTACTCCCAAACAGTATTCCTCCTTTGCCTGGATGCTTAGATGGAAGCTTTTAATTATTGAAGAGTATGAACCAATTATTTCTAGGTTTTTGGTAGGTCATGTCTTTCTTTGTTGAGTTGATACTTTTTTATTTTCTAGTAAGGATTCTATTTTTGTAATGGTGCAACATTAAACATATCACCAACACACAGCAGTGCACACAGAGCTGTGTGAACCCTAAACATCAAAGGGACTGCTAGGTGAACACAGCTGTGTTCCCTTCAATTATATGGCAAAGTGTCTGAAGACTCCTGTATTTTTTCTCTAAAACCTTAGACAAAAAATGACTGTATGCAATGCAAAGCATGAGCTCTGTAAGCCTGCTTAAGTTATGGACACATCTGACTTTTAGTGCACGAACAGGTGAGTTTTCCAGTACGCATACACTGAATCCAACAAACCCAGCTCTGCAGCGTATAGATAGCAGAATGGATCGTCGTAGAGGATTCATTTTCACGGGGAGAAGTGTGATATATGTGTGGCTCACTGTATGTGAGTCCATTTTCCTGTACATCAAACAGTCCGGTTGGATCTACTGGCAGACTTTCTGCCTGCAACTGGCACCATAAATGTGGTCCAGGCTTCAGCATTCTGCTGCTTCTGCAAACTCCATCCTCAGAGGCAAATGAATTCCCCTTCCCTGCAGGTCTGGATGGTCCCATCTCATGAAGTTTATACACTTTTGCTCAGCAGAGTTGTGGGAGGCACAGAGGAATCTTGTTTCAGCCAATACCTCCAGTATGGTTTGGCAGTCGGGGTCATGAAGGATCCATTGTACATCCCAAAATGAAGTTGTACTCGTTCCATCGGGATAGGCTAGCCATGGTTTGCAGGCCATTATCAGTTTGGAGTCAGCCAGGGCAGCTGACCTGAGTTTGCTCAAAGATGTATCCCAGCCCATAAACATCACACTCAGTCTGGTTTGGTCTGAGCTTCCTGCTTGGGGTTTCCTGCTCCTCTTCCTGCTCTTGAGGACGACCTTCTTATTTATTGTGACCAATGTACATTTGCTGGACTGAGTATAACTAGTCAAACTAGTATTAGTTTGACTGTTTCATTAAATCCAATTTCATTTCAAACCACGGGTCTCCTCTCCTGTTCCTGATCCCCCTCCTTGGCTGGGGTAGGGTTACTGCATGATAAAGCAACTGCTATAGCTTAGACCTGGATACAGACTAAACGTAGATGGAAGTAGAAGACCAGTGTGGAGCCCTGGTTACTACTGTTCAGAGGCTTCATTAACCACACACTTCTCCTGCATGGCAGCATCTCTGTGAGACTCTGCAGCTTCCTCAGGTTGCCCTGGCCTCCCGGCTATGGTGTTTAGCACAGGACTGATCCTAGGGTTTTGCTCCTGACTTTACAAACACAGTTCTTCCTCCAATGAAAATAGTACAATGCCAGGTGAATGTCAAAGTTTTGCTCTTCACCTCCTAAAACTTCTCTGAATGTTACAAAAGCTTGTAGTGCTACATTTTTAATATGCATCACATCTGTTCATCTCTAGAATGATCTGTCTCTATGAAACAACAGCTGAAACACCTCATTCTGTACAGCTGCCAAAACCATTTATGTACGTCACATTAGTCAACACAGAAGGAACTGGTTATTTTTCTAAGGAAAATGCCACCAAATCCTTTTTCAAATATTTAAAATACTTTTAACAAATCATACTTTTATAGTCATTATACTTCTGTTTCATACTGAAAAAAGCCCATAATACTGTACATGAGGAATGTCCCAGAACTTCCTCTCTCATTTTATTAGCTTCTTTGCACAGGCAGATGAGACCTATCACAAAAAAAAAAAAAAAAAAAGCAAACACTTGTAATGTAAATCCATATTTCTGTATGTGCTTGGCTTGCTATGCACCACATTGGCATTATCAACAACTCTAAAGTATGTGCAGCTAAGATAGTGCAGGTACAAGGGCATAGCATGGAGGCACCCAAAAGGTAAGGTGAAAGAAGAAGTAGAAAAATGGTCTCTTAATGGAACTGCTGGGGGATGATTTCTCTCCTGGTACTGATCAGCCAGTGGCAAGGAACTGGAAACACTGTGGGTAACTGGCTGCCCCTGTACTTCTGCTTTAAAAATAGCTGTGAGATGTGATCTGTAGGACTGCTGCAACTGAATGTAGGAATGGTCAAACCTAATCAGGGTTTAAAAAAACCCTAATCAAAGCTAATCAATCCCCTAATCAGGGAATATCATACTTTGTTCACTTTGCTGAGGTGAAACATGGACTGCCAGCAAGACTTGAAAGGCTGATACTTCTTCCTACCCTAAACAGCCCAGACGCCAGTCATCGCTCTGGTGCAGCCTATATTATTTTCATTTAATTCTTTTCTCATGTTCTGTACTTTGTTATAACCTGATGGATCAAATCACATTTTTATACTGTTCCAGAGTACCCATGGATACAGCAAATAGATTTACTCTAGACTTAGACTGGTAGGTCTGGTAGCAGGATTCAGCATATTTTTATTTTGAACACCCAGAACACCTCCTTTCTCTGCCCTCCCGCCTGGGTAGCTTCAGAGCCTGGCAAATGAGAGGCATTATTTTTAATGTCTCATTCAAACAGCAGTGTGGTAGAAATGGCAAATAATAGTTGCTTTCAATACAGGAAACAACACAGTGCCAGCATTCCTATTTTATGAACTATATTAAAAAAACCTATTCATGTTGATTGTAGTAATTATTTGTGCTACTCCAACCCATAGACTTTTCATTTAAAAGTTTACTGATAATCAATGCTCTATTTAGAGCAAATTTTTTTGTGTGTGCATATGTCTGCGAATTTTAATATGCTAAAGAACCTACTCAGTAGGGTGTAAAAAGTGATTTGAAAAATAAGTTTTAAAATTACTTCAATAAAATAGTGTATATAAATAATATGCTGAAAAATACTAATAAGACCGCCCAATGAAGCACTAAAATGTTAATCTTGCATGGATAAAAAAAATTATTTTTTTCTGAAATTGGGACTAAAATAGCTCATTTTCCTTTAAATGGCAAAAGGTGTGCATTAATACTATGGCTACCACACCAATCAAATTCCAGTTCCTGCTCTGAGATAGAAAGACATTGCATACTACAAAGGTATCACAAAATTACTTTTTAATACGGGAAATTACATATCTTATTCTCAACCTTGTTCCAAGAAATTGGATTTGGGCTGACTTTGAAAAGAAACAAAATAGAACAAACTCACTCAATACAATCAGCTGGAAGAAAGCATCCCATGTGAGAACATGGAAATCTGGCAGAGAAGCAAATAAAAGCACTCTGTTATACTGAAGTGTTGGACAACATTAATAATGGGATGTTTCAAATATCATATAAACAAAAATAACAATACAATTAGTTAAATTCTGTTAAAATTAAAGAAAAATAAAATTAACAACCCCCTCCTGAGAGGTCACATTTGGCTTTTAAGCACTGGAATATTCTGTGGTGCCCAAACTGTTAGAAGGGAAAGCAAACTTAGAAATGGACAGGGAGCAAGGTTAGGAGGGAGCCTAAAGTCCTACTGAGCAGAGGAGTAATCAGCTAAACTCAACAGTCCTTATTTTCCTGCTGTAGAGGGAAAATAGGCAAATATAACTCCTGTCTGAAGCCTCTAGTAATGACAGCTTGGGATATTCATCGCAGTTCCCTTCACAGAAGATCTGTGTGGAGAAACAATCATCTTCTACCTGAGGATAAAACTGTTTCTAGGAGTCAGATTAGGAGATTTTGCATTAATCCTTTCTTTTGCAGATTATTAAAGTACTGTGCAGAGCGTGTGTTTGCATTGCTTATCACACGCTGGGCCAAACACACAGGATGTGTGGAAAGCTGCTGAGAAAATCCTGAAGCAAGCCTGGTGCCTCAACGATGACAGAAGTTGTGCCAAGCAGAGGTGTTGCAGAGAACAGGTGAGGTGTGTGCCCTCCTCACCTCCACACTTAGCTGGTTTGCCTTTTTGTATTTGCGAATGTTGGGAAGAAGAAGCAGACCTAGACCCATGGCAGGATCTCCAGGAAGAAAAAATTCTACAGGGATCTCTTCTGAGCTGCTTTTATCCATATGCAAGTCTCTTACGAGGCCAATGAACCTAAGAGCTCCCAGGCCAGCCTAAGATGTTATTAATTATGGTTGCTATAAATACAGCATAGCTCTGGATTGGCTGGTAGTTTTGTTCTTTTCACCTTTACTTCAGAAAACAAGAGGCTGAGGAAGTGCATACCCTGTCCCTGACCTGGGCTGTCCTGGACATCTGCCTGGAGGGAGTCTCCATGTGGAGCAGAGGGAGATCTGAGGGGAGAGGTGGGAGGAGTGTTGCAGAGCCAGAAATGCCCTTTGTCCATATAGAAGCAGAAAGATCAACTAGCTGTGAAACTGCTCTTTTAGAAAACCTTACTTTCTTTTTCAGAAAGGTGGTGTTTTCTCATAAAGATCAGGATGTGAGGAATCGCCACTTCACTATCTGCTCTTTGATGCCAAGCATTCAACCAAGAGCTTGCCTTTTTTTTGTGAAACATGATCCTAAGGAAAAATGCATATATATTTTTTTTTTTATAATGGTGCCTGAGCCATTTGACAAAGAGGTACAGCTTCCTACCAGAGACCTTGTTTTTTTTGTTGTTTTATTTTTTTTTTGTTGTTTTGTTTTTGTTTTGTTTTGTTTTGTTTTGTTTTGTTTTGTTTTTCCCTCTAGGTAGAAATTATTATTCTCTAACAGAAAGTAAAGATTTTGCCTTCCTTCCCATAAAAATTCCACCCCCTTCAACAGGAAAGGAGAAATACTTATTCTTCCAATTTCTGGTCCCCAACCAGACCTTCACAATCTCGTAATGTGTTTATCCTGGAAAACAGAGAAATGCATGGATTTTCCCCATACTGCAAAAGGAGAATTAGGGCAGAAGCGAGCTAAACATCGTCTGCTGGGTGGAGCCCAGCTCAATGGCCCCAGGGTTGACATTGTGGTTCATGAACCTCAGTGAGAAGCTGTGCTTGGGCTGCTGCAGAGCAGTGAGGGAGTGATGCTCTGACAGTCAAATACTCATGTTCAATGTGTCCGTAGACACTAGAGCTCCTGCTCTCAACATCAGCCCATTGGTGATATCCAAACAGGCTCTGCTTAGGGGTTCCTCACCTGGATAAAGGATCCAGGTGATACATGGCTACAAAATGCGTAGTCTTCACTGTCTGTAGGACAAATACAGGTTATGGGATACACTTGGTCAGCCCTGGAAGATGAAGGGGGAAGAGTTGTGCAGGGAATGAGCCTTTTCCCTCTCTGTTTCATGATAGACCCCGACTCTATTCTCTCTTTCCAGGCAAGCAGGTCTGAGCTGTGCACACTCAAACCTACTTCCTCTCCTCCTTCCCATATTAGAATGTTTCTCTTCCCAGCTTACCTGTCCCCCTGCTCCTCCCAGCAAATGAGAAAAAGGGTAGGATTGACAACATCAACTCCTGCCAGAGGGATGTTTGAGGAGGGCAGCAACATCAATGGTGGGGAAATATGGAGAAGGAGGTGGCTGCCAAGGCAAAGGAGGGGGAGTATGGAGACAGATGGCTGTGTGCACAGGGAGCCTGTGCCTGTGTGAGGAACAGCGTGTGGGAGGTTGCACAACTCGGAGCCACTCTCTCTCAAACAGTCCAGTCTGGATTACTCCTATGATGATAATGCTTCCATCACTTCCATGATGATAATAATCTCCTTCTCTGTATGAACATGCCAATACAGGGTGGCCACACAAACTCTGACCACCTGATGTGCTGTATCTCTTCTTTCTACCCTTTGGTTTTGATTTGTGATTTTTCTGGATGCAGCACTCCTTTCTGACTATTCTGGAAGCACTTGGGGGATTTGTAACTAATAATGTATGGTAGGTTTGGCTGGGAAAACTCTGTTTAACAAAAAATGTTGAGGTTTTGAAACTTATTTCCATTCTGTGTTGGAATAAAATCAAAGTCTTCAAAGACTGTTTTGGAAACTGAGCAGAGCAATCTGTTAGGGACCCACTGGGAGGTAGGAGGTCCTTGTTTGGAGCTGAGCACTACAGTATTATGGGTTTGGGTCTCTCCTCCCTTAAAAGTGGGCCCTAGGCAGGGACTGTTAGAAGGTGCTGCTCTTTTGTTCTAGTTCTGACTAGAAATTCCATTCTGGGCCTCATTATTGAAAACCAATATGTTTTCATTAAAAAAATTTCATTGCAATATATTTGTATTTTCCCTTGAAAAACTCCAGGTCAATCGGAAATTAAGGCCATGCCACAGAAATTAAGTACACAGGTTTTCAGCATTCATTTAATTTTTCTTCTAAGTACGTATTAGTCTACATTGGTTAGCATGGTGTTTAGTTTTTTTTTTACTTTTAAAATGTGCCATTTACAAAATAACAATATAAATCAAAACCACAGCAACCGAACTTCTGTGGGAAGTGGCCTGGCTCGCTTCTCAGTCACTGCTTGCCAGCTTCGCTTCAAAAAATCATCTGACCCTGGAGCTGCCTTCAGAAATGTACTGAAGGGATTCCAAGACATGTACAAGATTAGTAAAATCATTTCAGGAGCAACAACAACACTGCTCTCCACCTCAGGGCCCAGCTGGGCTGGAGAGATGAGCCAACAGCAATCTTATGAAATTCAAGAAGGATCAATGCAAAATCCTGCACCTCCAAGGGGATAACCCCGCAAGGGTGTGGACTGGGGGCCACTGGGCTGGGGGTCACTGGGCTGGGGGTCACTGGGCTGGGGAGAGGCTCTGCAGGAAGTGCTGGTGCCCTGGAACACTATAAGCCATGCAAAGGCCAGCAGTGACCAGGCAGCAGGGGCATAATCCATCCATCTAGGAGATTATCCTCTTCTGCTACACACTTGAAGCCTAAGGATACAGTGCCCAGTTTAGGTCCTCCTTGAGTACAAAACATGGACAAACTGTTGTGAGTTCTGCAAGGATCCCCAAGCTGGTGGAGACTGCTGATGGAACAGAGACAGCTACAGAGGGGCTGACAACAGTCCCTGGTATCTGCATGGAGGCAGTTGAGGAGAAGGAGCCACAGCAGTGAGATAAGACCTCTGATTTTACTGTTATGTAGCCACTCTGTAACAATTTTTTTTGTCCATTTTTGATAAAACCACACACTAACAGTTGTGCAACTTGTCAGAGCTTCATTTTGACAGTCCTAGAAAAGGCCATTTTATGTGGATGGAAGGACAGGACATGTCACCACACTGGATGAAGGGAAGAACTCTGCTGGGGAAGCAGCAGGAGACATGGTTCTTCACCTGAACCTCTGGCTTTTGAACCTGCCCCACACTGGAGAACATGTATTTATATTGCACTTTTTAAAAAGATGTGGACAGTTCTGCTGCCACATACACTCCATTGGAGGCTTGGGGGAAATACCTGCTGCCAGTATTTTATTTAAAACCAGTGAAATTTCACAAACCCACACCCCTCCACCCACAACTTCAATCTATCTCCTAATAACATGGTCTAGTCCTAGAGATGGAATAGATCTATAAGGTCATCTCATCCATCTATCTTCTAATTCAGAATTGTTCTGTAACGGATAATTTCAAATGCTTTGGTCAGTCAAGTCTGCACAGATTCCTGTATTCAAATTTCTTGAAATACTGGTCCCCAACAGATGTCACTGTTTAGTAAATGTCACATGGAGAAAACTACTTTAACGGATATCACTGCTAAGAGAGACATTTTATATTGCACTATCTTGGTAAGACTGGTATTGGTAAGAAGAAATAAAGGGTATATACTTCTTTCAGGATGAAGAAGGATTTTCTTAGTTCAATTCATTTTGGTTTTACTTGCTGTATACGTAACAGATATTTATAACATGATTCTAGAATTCATCTAATAAAATCAGTTTGGACTCAATTTCTCAATCCTTGATTGGATCAGCCTCTTTTCAAATGAGACCACTGTAAACGAATTTGCAGCATAAGTCTTTTTTCTCATTCAGCAGAAAGTGGCTTTATTTCACTATCAGTTATGTGTGTATGACAATCTAATGCAGGCCTGATGCATACATGCAGGTGGAGACCACTTTGCCCATTAGGGGGCATTAATGACATTTATTCCTCATTTCACAGAAAGCCTTTTTCACAATATCACCTCTAATCCTATTTTCCGTGTCTAACAGGAAATATATTAATACTCTCTTTTTAAAGAAATGTTGCAGCTTCTTCTTGATGTTGCCCCAGGCTTATCTTCAGCTAGCTGTGCGTGGCTGGGACTGAGAACATAGTCAGTATTTGTAAGAGAGGAACTGGAGAAATGTTTGTGTCTGAGGGGGAACCAAGTTGCAAGACTCTGCTGGAAATTTCAGCCCTCCATGAACTGGGGTTTTGTTTCAGCCCCGGAAAAGGACAGGAATCCTTTGTGTAAATTGGGTGCAGATGTGGGGCTGGGTATCACACATAACCCACATTCTTAGCTGCTGGCATGCTGGATTTTGTTTGCAGACCATATCCAGTTGTCAAATTGCACTCTTTCTTCCTCAGCTGCAGAAGTGGTGGCGACTGTGGTCAAATCCCACTTGCTCCCTACCAGTTGTAGGGGGACCCTGTTTGGGAAAGAAGGTGTTTGGTGGCTTTGCTGTCTCCCTGCGGGAGAGAGGGAGAGAAGAGCAAACATGGGAGCAGGGCTGGAGCAGAGTGCACCCAGACATCTGGTCGCACACCATCCCTTCATGATGGGCGTGCTTTCCCAGTAACCCAGGGCCAGTGTTGCAGGGGATTCCCACATGTGCACATGGGTGTGGGCAGAGGGCCAACAGGGTTGTGGTCCTGCACTCTTGCTTGCTGTGCCCCAACCTAAACTCTGTACCATGACACGTTCATCATGTGCTCTCCTGTGCACTAGAAGATGAGGCAAAACCAGGTTTCCTTAAGGCTGGTTGTTTCATAGCTGTATTCCAGGTGAGTCTTCATAGATGCACAGTGTGTGGAGTATGGAGTAAGGTACTGCTATCTACCAGCAAAGCATTCCACTTATACCATGGAGGGCTGCAACATTCCAATTTGTCTTATATAGAGTACATTTTTGTTGTCTGAAATGGGTAGAGAGAAGCCCTGATGGAATTAATAAAGCTCATGCCAAGAAGTTTTAACTTAGACATGCATAAGGAATAAATTAATTTTTAATACATTTTTTAAGAAGCACATTTTGGCTCAAAACCATCATGCCTGGTATGTTTATAAAGGCACCCGTAGCATGCTCCAGTTAAGAGTCTGTCAGTGTTTCCACTGTAAACCCTCTTTTCAGATGTTTATATTATAATTCCAATATAAAATTCAATCCAGGCAAGAAAAAACTGGCATGAGTCTTGGCCTGGGAGTGATATTTTCTTTAATGATTTTTTTAAATTCAGTTTCTCTCTTATCAACATTTGATTCATGTTAATTAATAAGAATTCTTTCATCTTTAATCATTGTTAAACTTAAAATGGTATCCTGATGAGTTACGTGGGGTGCAAATGAACTTCTGGGTGTTTTTCACATTTACACATCTTAAAACCATTTCCAAAGCTCTAGTTTCGATTTTCTACAGCATGAATTAATTTTCTGCAATGCCCTACTATAGCGTTTAGGATAAAATACTATTCCAAGTGGGAATTGTAACAACCGAGTCTCTCTAACTATCCCCCAGAAGCACTGTTGGGTACTTTGCCATTTGGACTCCTGGGCCTGCCATGCAGCTGTTGCAGTTCCACTGACAGATGATGTATGGTGAAAGCTCACTGGGTGAGTTCAGCTCACCAGCAGAGAGTGTACTTTACTGGTATCACTGAGTGGCAGAGACCAGTGCATGCACCATCACTACCCTTTTACATTTTTTTCCCCTCTTTTAATTGCATGCTTACAAGATCTCTGCAGGAAGCTAAGGGCTCAAAATTACATTCACCTATTAAAAAGAAAAAAAAAAAAAGTTTTAAAGAAAAAGCATTATAATTCAATATCTGCTCATGAAAACAGAAATATCCAAAATTAGCCTAATGATGTAGTTCCGCCCTTATCAGCTTTTTTGTGCCTATAGGGTCTATAAAATTCTCTCAGCACTGGGTAACATTCTACACCACATGCGTTGCCTGCAGTACCTTAGCACAACAGGGCAGATTAAGGACAGAGTTTCTGCCTACCCTTTGAAGATTTATATCAGACCTTTTAACCTCCTGTGCAAACATTTTGGTGATTTAATTCTTTTTACGATATTCAACAACAGCTTTTATACTTCCACAAACACCGTGTAGCTTTCATGCTGTAAACAGCCATAAATTCAGCCAGACTTCTCCATATTGAAGCATGGTATGACAGAAAGCAATGGGTTTCAAGACTTTGTGAATTTTCCCTCCTGTCAGTTGGGGTTCACAAAACTTGTTGAGTCTGTAAACTTTTTCAGCCCCTCTAATCTTCTTTTCAGCCAAATTTAAACAAGCAAATATGCTTGGGATTTTTTGTGTTTTGCATTATGATTGGGGGAACATGCTTGAAATTCAAGACAGACACATATGGAGACCATATACCGTGCAATATATCTGTGGTTTGCTGGTCCTTCGCCTCCCTCATTGGGCTGAACACTGAACATGTTAGGGGTTTCAAAACAGCCTCCCACGAGGACATCTGTGATATGATACTGAGCTTTCCAGGTTTTAATTACTAAACAAAGTCTACCTAGCTGTGATTTGGGCCTCCTATTGTCATTCCCACATGCCTTACCACTATGAGTGGACGTATCACACACACTACTGATTAGTACTTTTGTGGTCGAGGAGCTGAATCAGAAAGAGATTAAGTGAGTTGGTGGAAGTCACACAGGAAATTTGTGACAGAGCTAAGAACTTCCTGAAAGCCAACCTACTGGTTTTAATTATTGTTTTTTCTAGTTCTTCTTTGGTAGTATTCAAAGTTGAGGTCGACCCTGTATTGAATATTCATCTTTGTATATATACTCGTTAAGAGAAGATCTTCAGACCTTTCTCTAAAGAGCATCTCTAAGTAGGGAAAAGAGACAAAGGGCAGGAGAAAGGACTCATTAAATGCACCCCACACATGTGTCAGAAACTAAAACACAGAGCCAGTAATGCAGTTTGCTCCAGGCCACACAGGAAGTTTGCAGCAGAGACAAGGAATGTAATCTACATCACCCGAATCCCAGTCCAGCACTTTCAACATCTCCCCTAACCAGTTCATATTTCATATGATATGCAGTCTATACTGTATGGCCTTGGAAATATATTTTTTTTTCACTCTCTCTTCCTCTCTGAAATAATGTAATCCAGGAACGTCTGCACTGAACTTTTGAACCTTTGATGTTTAAGTAGGTTTGAAATTAAGCAAACTGTGTTTCTATGTTGTTAATTGGAATCACTCTGCCTGGATCTTTTAGCAGCCGCCACATGGTTAACTTCAAACTCCCATGTCAGCCCAAATGGGAAAAAAAAAATCAGGTCCCACGAAATGAGTTAAACACTTTAACTGTACAAACCAGGGAGTGAGGTAGATCTTTTTAAAACTGAATCAGGAAAGTGACAGGCATCTGTGTGTATGCTTCCTCCTGCCTGGGTTGAAGGTCATTATTTTGAACTAATAGCTGACCCCTTTGGCCTCTGGAAGGCCATTATGCTTAACAGCCTGAGCTAATTTGCTGTGCTACAGGGTTGACTGATCTTTATTTTAATCTCCTGCACCTTCTCCTGTTCTTGTGGGAAAAGCAACTGCTCTGATATAACCCAGTTGGCACCGAATTGCCTAGAGGAGGGAACAGGCGAGCTGCCATGAGACAGGACTATACAGTAGTTTACTGAGGCTTGACTCCTCTGACAAAAAATAAAAGCAAGGAAAGGCATACGCATACATGTGCACACATATAAGTGCACACAGTGTAAAAAGGTGCGAGAAAAGGAGAGTGAAGCTGGGTAGAAGATAAGAAAGTGAAAAGGGAGGAATGAGGGGAAGTGTGAAGAAGAGACACATTTTCACAAGCAAATCTACTTTCTTTAACTCTAAGTTTCTAACTCAATTTTCCTTCCTTTGAGGCACTTTGAAAGAATAACACTCAACTTATTTGCTGCCAGGAAACAGACATAGCTTTGTGAGTACTCTTTCTCATAAAATCAAGTATGTATTTGAAAAGCAAAATCCCTTTGCCAGTCACATGTGCCCATGTCTCTTCCAGCATCACTGAAGCGGCTGTCATGAGTGACTTGTTCAAAAATCAGCTAATACAGAAAGTAAACACATAAAGAGCATCAGCTGCTAGATATATATTCTCAGAGGTCAGGCAAGGTCTCATGAGATACTGCTTTCACAACCTTCATCCAGACAGAGGCGTGATGAAGGAGGCTGAGCTGGGGAGGAGCAGCATTGTTAAGGTGGGGTATGTGGCTCCACCACTAGCAGGACTGGGACTGCAGTGGTGCGGAGCAAGGAGGGAGACAGGCTCATATCCTCTCTCCACCCTCAGCATTTTCCCCCTGCTCCAAATGGCAATACATCACAGAGCCTTTGCTCTTTGCTTCCTATTTTAGCTGACATGATTTTGCCTTTGCTCCTTCCTCTGCTGAACGCCATCTCCTGCACGTGTCCTGTGCCCTGAGTGAGTGGGGGACACAATGAAAAAATGACAAGTCAGCGGTAACCTGAAGATTTTACAGCATGCATGGGCTTACATGTAGAGAAGTAAAGCTGCTTTACATATGTGTGCTTTTTTATTGGCAGTCGCACATGCATGAAATACCCCATAAATGTGCACAGCATGACCAACTATTGCAAATTACAGTCCCTCATTCCTCTTTTTCCCCCCTAATTTTTTACGGTCTGCTGCTCTTGCTGATATCTTGTCTAACATGCTGTGGCTGGCTGTTCAGGGAGGCTTGGATGCTCTGCTTCCTATCTGTGCTATGCAGAAAATCACAGAAGTAACAGGCCCTGGAGCTGTGTGTTGGTGGTTTTCCTCATCTGCACCCGTTGCAGCTGGCAGCGAGCAGCGCCTCTGTCTGGGGCTTTGGTCCTTTCTGCACTGGCGTCTTCTGGGTGTGGGTGGTGAATATCCTGGACATCCCTGACCCTGTCACTGAGGCTGCTCCCACCAGGCAGTCTAGTCCTGCCAGCAGTCAGTGGAAGTGTGGTATTTGTCTCCATGGCTCAGCCCTGAGTCTGGGGCTGCCCCTGTTAATGTTCTCTGCGCTGTTGTGACTGAATTAGCTATAATAGCAGCCTTGACCTTCAAGGCTTGCATGGAGGGCTATCAGCTGATGTGCTGATATATGCTGTGTCTCTGAATTCTTAAATATATCAGAATTATGCTCTTGTACTTAATTTTTTTTAAAAAAATTTAAAGGCCATGCAGTTGAATTTCTATTACATTTCTAGCCCCCACTCAACCCCAGAGGCCCCTTGGACTTGCTGTGATGCTCAAAATCACAGCTGCACAGGGGAGGGACTTTTGGTGCAGTGGTCCTGGAGGATTTCATGTCTCTGCCACACATGGAGAAGAGTATCCCCACAGGGCGGCTTGAGCTGGTGGCCCAAGCTCAGCTGTGCATACCCCAGTCCCCAGGCAGCTTCTGACTGCATGGGAAATCCTTTGCTGCCTTTGTAGGTAAGCTTCCTACTGTCTTTGGGGTATCAGGAGAGCCCAGGCTCCAGGATCTCCATTGTTTGGAAAAGTGTGTGCACCTTAGGGCTATTAAACACCCCTCTACTCTTTCCATCTACATCAGCCTGAAAAATTGTGATATTGCACTCTACATTCTAAACAATCAATAGGAAAACTGATTTTAAAAGCAATTTCTTGCAGCAAATCAATCCAAAGAAAACAATTACAAATCAAGAGCTAAAAATTATCTGACTGAAACAGATACAACATCTTGCATGGTTCGCCGTATGTCCAGCAGACTTATCATGGGTTTCTATCAATTTTTTTTTTTTTAATTCCTTTGTAAGACCTTCGGATTTCTAATGCTTTGGGTTATAATGTTCCCACACAAGCTTGCCCATGGTACAGTGTGTACCCCAGTAAAATAAAAGGCCTCCTGCAGGTGGTGCTAAAGTGCTGCAAGTATTTTTAATTAGAGTAAACACACGAAAAAAATGACTCCATTATAGTTTTCCCTCATATTACAACAAATAAAAAACCCTATGTAAGAGTAGCTCATTATAGGCAGAGACCTGGACTTAATTCACTCTCAGTAACACAACTCCACTTTTTCAACATGGGTTGCAATTAGTCGTATATTAAGAAAATAATTTCTTCTCCTTCTGCAAATTCTGAAGAAAATTGTGGCCTTAGCCTCCATTGACCAATGACTTGTGCAGTCAATTATTATGCTGCAAATTGAGGACAAAGTACCTGTAAGATGTCATGTATCAGATAGGTTAGTATCTTACACCACACAGCAGCAGCACTGTCCAAGAAACAGCCAAAAGGAGAAAACAAAACCCAAACATCTGTCTGCTAATGAAAAAGACCTTCATAGTTTATGAATCTGTGATCTTCCACTGACTGGACAAAATAGCTTGGATGAGCCATCCTAGCCCAGTGAGTCACCTCGGCATATGCACAACCAGGACTCATTTCTCTTTGCCTTTAAATGGCATTGGATGGCCCAACAAAATGAGGGTGTTATTTAGGAAACAAAGTTAACCTGTGCAGCAAAGTACTGACATTTAAAACCTTCATCACCTAAGTGATTGCTATTTTGCTGATTTTCTTGTCTTTAGAAGTGACGATTTTTTCCTTCCTTCTTATCTAATGACATTTTTTTCTTCTTTATTACTCATTTTTTTCTATTTCTTGTTTTATTTGTTATTGTGAAAAGAATGAGAGATTAAAAGGAAGATATAAAAAGTCAAAAACTTTAGAAGTAAAAGGCAAACCAATAACTTCCTCTGATTAAACATGAGACAACTTGGTTTCACGTATCCTTTACCATCGCTTCTTTCAGTTTTCATTTTTATCCTAAATGTGCTCGTAAGATATTGTTTTGGGTTTTTTTTTCACTAAAATAAGTTTGTTTGCTAGTCACAAACTTGCAATCCATGTTGCCTTGTAGTTAAGATAACCTGGCATGGAATCCTCTGAACTTCCTCCACTTCCCATTTGGTGAGGGAGAAAAACATTTAAGCCATCAACACAAATGCATTTAAGGATGTCAGATCAGAAAATAAATGAAGACTGAATGATGTTATAGCACCAACACTTCCATAAGGAACATCTCCAACTAAATTAAAAATGCAATAACAATAATTAATATGTATGAGATATGGCTCTCCGCTAAGCTTGAATCTTATTCTTTGGTCTGATTTTATATTTTTTCCCTTCCTTAGCTGAAATTTCCCAGGGAATGTACAGGGAGAGGCATAGATTTGTAGACAGTAATATCCTGCTCTTTAGTGCTATTTCAAGAAAAGTCAGTGCAGATACAACACTAATTTACTCTTTATTCTCTCCTTCTCAGAGAAGTACAATGTGTCTGGGTTAGCATGGTTTTTATTTGTTCAAAGACAAATTGCTTTTTATAATTACAGAAGAGGTTGCCACTTCTAAATAGAAAGCCTATTAGTATCTATCAGTTGAGCTGATAGGTTTTTGTGTTATATGCATCCATTTCCTTGCAATGTGCTATTGTGATTTAGTAGATGTTCCTTATTTAATATAAAGTTACAACTGGCACAACAGAATTTTTTTTTTTTTTTCATGAGGTGAGACTCTGCATATAGATATGGTTTTAAAACAGAGAATCCTTCTCACAAAATAGCCATGTCTTCTTGAAAAACTGGATAGAGAAAGGGAACAGGAAACGTCTTTGCTGACGTTTCTTTGAAAAGAGCCAATCTTCAGCTGAAGTCCATAATGAAAGTAAGAGAGAGTAGAAAGGTTCAGTGTCTGCATATGCACACCTTTCCCTTTGCTGGGAGGAAAGCTTTGCCTTACAGGGTTAACAGTTCACATTTTTCAAGACACTAACCTTGGGGTCTATTCATATGGATGTTATTTATGGCCTTCTTGAAACATATCACTTTGTCCTTGAGGGTAAAAGAATGACACCAGGCTGGGACTTAGCACTCTGGGGGTTTCTGCAGATAGCAGTGCATCTCCCTGGAGGATCCTTCCTCTACAACCAATATATTTTATGACTCTCTGCCATACTTAACATGAGTCCCAGAACTCTGTGTGGGTCAGATCACAGAGGCAAGATTAGAGGGGGACACCTGGTTTGCAGAGCCCAGGGGTTTTGTGTGGTATGTTGTACTTAGCTACTCAGTGCTGCAGAGATTGAAGTGATTTATGGACACAGGCATCAGCAGAGATTTAGACACACAGGGGTCTCTACCAATAGGGACACAGAGACTTGGAGCCCATTGATAGAAGGCATTTGGATGAAGTCAGTGTTGAGTTCAGACACCTCATGTGGCATTGAGGTTACCATTAGAGGATACTGCCTTTTTGTGGATTTATTTTTCTGCAGTATATATAATTTTTAGTTATTTTTATTTATTATTTATTTTATTTATATATTTAGTTGTTTTTATTACTGCCATGTACACACCATCACAGAGCCGATGTGAAGGTCAGTCAGATACTGGCTGTAAATTACTCATCGAATTACTATTGTTGTTATCACTGCTTTGTAGGACTATAACACTCTTCTAAAATAAAATATCTACTTTTGGATTTCTCAATGTATTAAAATTATGGAGTAAACTTCCAGTGACTGGAAAATAATCTTCTGTATCTTTGCCTGTGTAAGGAGATGGTTGTGCTGTTTCCTTGGGTGAAGCTACTTTAAGATACTTCTGGAGCTTATAATTTAATGGCTGTACCCATTTTAAATAGGAAACATGATACTGATATAACAAACATCTACCTAAAACCATCAGAAAAAAAAACACAAAGTCTAGTGAGGCTGAAAGAGCAAGGCATTACTTAGAGAACCACAGGCTTTTTACATTTATTGGAGAATTTCCCCTGGCTGGGTAGTCTGTTGACAGAAATCTGAAGCAACTGAGAAACTATTTCTATATTAGTACTCTAACTGCTGATAGACAGCTTAGTGTAATTCCTTTTTGTATAAAAGGAATTAGAACTTTTTTTTTCCTTCTTCATTTAAAACCATCATCAGCTTTGTTTAATTTACCATCAGTGCAAGATCAGCATAGGCAAGAAGGCTACAGATTGAAATGAGTGGCTGTTGGTCATAACCAGAATGTGGCAATGGGAAATGATTCAAATCATAATAAAGTAGAAAAGTCTCAGTCATGCAGCTTCCTTACCACTCTACTAAACCTGGAAAGTTCTTGCCTCTATTCCTTGTGAAAGAAAAGTCATGATCCCCACATCATTCACAGCAACCTTGAAAAGTTTTCCATGGTGTAGCTTGGGAGTATCCTCACTATACAGGTGAGTTGTTGACATGAAGCTTCCCATAGGCTAGTTCATTGTTAACTCAGCCAGTGAACAGAATGTGAGGCCTTGGAAAGGGCTAAACAGCTCTGCCAGATATGAGTTTGTCTGTTGGTAATTGAAAGGGGCTTAAAGGTGATGTTCAAAATGTTCACATTCAAACTAAACAGATTATAGAACAGAGGGAGATAACAGCTGAGTGAACTCACCTTAACCTTTCAGCTTATTCAGCTTCACATGTTTTTCGGCATACCTAGTAATATTGAGCACAAAATAGAGACAGAGTAGAATATAATACAGTATTGACCTTGTGATCAGAAACTACTGCCAGTTGCCCTGGCCGTATGTAGATTTTATAATAATTCTCATGCAAAGTGGTGGCTGCAATGCTTTGCACAAAAACACAAATATTATTTGTTCTGGGTAGAAGTTTATAGCTACATTGTCGCAAAGAAAAAGATCAGCAACATACAAACATAATTATTTTCCTAAGGTGCAGAGAATATTTTCCTCTTATTTCCACACACTTTAGACAGCTCCTCTCCTAGGTGCTTTTGTAAAGAGGGGCTTTAGTTTGTAAATTGCAGGATATAATGCTTCAAAGGCATGGCAGCAGGAGTAAAGATTTTACTCTCCATTCTGTATTAAACACCCCTGAATGTAAAGAAACAATATGCCGGGCCAGCAGGTAACTCAAGGGCTGACTGGATTTCCGTTTGGAAGTCCTGCTGGGGATAAGGAGTCTTTTCTGTCCCAGGTAGATTTTCAAGAATTCAAAATTTCCGATCTGCATCACAGTGACAGGTTACTTAGGCTTTTTTTTTTTTCCTTTTTTTTCTTGTAATTGCAATCATCTTGGGTAATACAACACTGACTGGGTTATTTCAGTAGTTGTAAAATGCTTAATTTATTAAAATATTTGTCTCACCAAAAATGTTTATATTTTACTTTATATCCAACTGTGTTTCTAAATGAAAACTTCCAGAACAGAAATGCTATGAAAAACTGACTTCTTACCAGTCTGAAAGAAAAAAAGGGAGTAAGATAGGTTTAAAATCTGTAGAGATATATTCTGTAGCATTTAGAATCTAAATTGTAGGTTAGTCTTGGCCAAGCAGTACTTTCTAGTGAGAAATATTTGGCTATGCACGTCTAATTGACTGTTTGCATTTCCAGCATGGTGAGACAGAAAGAACTGCACCATTTCAAAGACTCCTTTTATGAACATTCATGTTCACATGTGAGGAATAATCAGCAGAACAAAATGAAAATCAGCCAGTGTAAGGCCAGAGTCTGCCTTACCTAATGACCACCATTCTCATTTCTGTTGCAGTGGAGGTAATGTAGTTTACATTAAGCCTACATTTTCTTTATATTTTTTCCTTTAAAGCTTTAAAAAGCAATGCACCACTAGAATACTTTTTTCTTAAGTAAACAGTTACATGACATGATAAGAATAGATAAAATTTCTTAACTGTCTAGCATTTACTTTTAAGATTTTTCTGCAGTAGTAGAAAATAAATCAATAGTAGCTAAAGAAATTAGTTTTGACATTTGAAATCTGACACACAAGGCTGGCATATTTTCAATGTTTGGTTTGTTATTTCTTTGCAGTAATATTTAGCTACTGTTGATGGCTTTGCTGTAGTCTGTGCTTTGGATGTGCAGAAATGGCTCAAAATAATATGTCTTAGAGATATGAAGGCAGAAAAGGCTTTTTAAAGGAAAATTCAATGTTTTTCTTCACTGTGAAATTTCATGTAGGAGTGTTGCTTTTTTAAGTTCTCTAACATGTGATGGGAACTGGTGGAGCAGCAGATACAAACTGTAATACATTCTGGGAGCTGATAAAAAATCTTTAATTAGGTGTGTATTTTTTTTTTCAAATAAATATTTTGCTTATGATCAGTGTCTGCTTCCCACAAAATATTTTGACCTTTAGTAAAAACAAACAAACAAACAACAAACCACTGAAAACAGAAAATTTAAATCTGGAAATGTAGATTAAATCCAGAAAAATGAACATCATTGTAGTGTCTCCTGTTCCATTTCTCTTTGCCGTCTGGCTGCAGCAGACACCAGGTATGTTGGTTAGTCCTTGTGACTAGAGTGTTTTGCAGTTTTTCAGCAGAATGAGGTCCATCTTCCTGGGAGAATGGAGGGAGGAGAAAACACCTGTGGTATGATTGCTGCAAAGCATTTGCTTCCCATTTCCACCTCTGCATGTACCAGGAAAGGTTCCAGACCATAGTTTACAGACACTAAGGTAAGACAATATCCAGACTAATTGACAAGTAGGTATATCAGAACAACAGGCTGTAATACTGGCACCTTTTTTTTCTGCAGTAACAGAAGTTATTCAACATATATCATATTTGTCTAGTCTACCTATAAGGAAAACTATGCTTGTGTCTGTAATAATTTTCTGTAAATGCTGAGCTCTTTGAACTCATATGAGTTCTTTACTAATGGAAAAAGGAAGATAGTGCTGCTGTGAAAAATGGCACCTGTGAAGGAGAGAAACAAACTGAAGGAGCCAAAAAAGGAACAGCAAGATGCATATGCAAATGTACTTGTACATGTGCCTGCACAAACATATACGTGTATGCGTATCTTCATTCCAAATATAAAGTGGAATTAATAATCTTAGTTAACACAGGGCAACAAAAATATAGACTGTATCTGAAGAGTTATTCTCTGTAGGCTGCTTAATATGTAGAGACAAGCAGGAAGCTCCCTAGTAGTTTCATCATAAAGCAGAAGTCTAAGATCAGTGTGATAAATTCCTTGCTTTTCCCTCTCTCCCTCTCAGCCACTCCGTAATTTCTGACTTTCTCTTCCACATTTAAAAGTGCCATCTTCTTTCCAATTAGTTTAGGAAAAGCAAATCCCAGAACTGCAATGTGCCATACCAACAGAGCTCAGAAGAAGTAGCCTAGGGATGCCACTCCTTCCCTCAATGTAGACTAGGACAAAGCCATATTAAACCTTGTGGAATGCACTTTAATAAGAACAGCCTTTTTGCATAAAGTTTTCACCTACTGTTCCTAAAAATCAAACTGAATGATCTGTCTAATGTGCAAAGTGCAATATCTGAATGTATTTTTTAGTATATTTAAATGATTTATTCGTATCAAAGGTGTTTTCTTGCAACCCTTTAAAGTGCTCAACTGAGAGTAATTTTCCAACCCTGAAAGTAGTTTACAAATATCCAGAACATAAATCTGGTTTATTTTCTGAGTGTATAGGGGTGACATGACAGCTTTGAGTAGTCTACCACATAACATTTCTTATATTGTTGGCAAAGCATTCAGATAATGTAGGAGCTGATCTGAAACAGCCTCAAATTAGATTCCACTCAAGTTAAAATTTTAGCAGAATCCAGCTTATTTTAAGCAACGTTTTCATTAATGTATGTTCATCTGTGTTTTCATTTCCCAGTCAGGAACAGAGGTGCATGTTCAGGAAAGATATTTCTTTGGTTTTCTGAGGGTGGAAGTCTCAAAAAGGACATTAAAAAATTGGTTCTCTTAAGAATTTCAATGCTGAACAAATTCACATAGTCTTCAGGAATGATGCTTATCATAATCTAGCTAGATAAATGGAGATTTTCTTTGAGATGAAAATTATTAGCTTTATGTCTCAAAATCAGTATCTAATGAAGTTTGAAGTAGTAATTTTTTCCCTCTTTTTTGTTCTTTAAGTATCCTCCTAGAATCTGTCTACACTGTGATTTTTTTTTGCATAGTACTTATTTTTCTGTATATAATTCCTCAATGAAAAGAATTCTTGTGCAAAGTGTGTTGCAGATGTTTGATGCACTTTCTACCATTGGTCTGTGTATGTAAGGGCTGCTGATGCCAATTACGCTCCACTGAACATGAGGGGAAGAAGCCATCTACAGTGCTTTGGTCAGGGGAATTACTACTTGCCAGAAGTGAAAGGCCTGCATTTACAGAAGTGTTTTAATTTCAGGATGTAATTCCAGTGAAAGTCACATGTATCTTAGCAATATCGATACAACCGCTAGCAGAAGTGTGCCTTCAGTATCTAATTAACAGCACAATTTTGGCCTAAGCCAACTATCATTCTCCCAGAGATGTCCCACATCAAACCCAGAGAATGGGCCCTTATCCGATATCCTTTGACGGGGTAGATGATGCTTTACACTTTTTTCCGTCTGTAGCTATACACACCAGGAAAGAATGATGACGTGAAATAGAATACAGAACCTTAAATTAAGGCACCTTTGGGGTAGCTAAGAGTAAATTCTTGGTGACAAAAATGGAGACAGGAATCGTTACCTTTTGTTCATACTTTCCATTCCTTTACTTCTATAACTAGAAACAAGAGAAGACTTGCAAATCACAATACTTAACCCACGATGAGGTCTCTGATGGGTTCTGGTTTCACCATACATGAGCCTTTTGGCAAGGTTCATTTTGAAAGGAAACAGGAAGCCAAACCAAGGCCTTATTGGGGGGTATTTCTGCCCTTGCTGTGATGTGGTCTCATCATGTCACTCAGGAATGAGGCACTTGCTGTTACATTAAACACAAAAATAACACAGGAAATGGATTTATGTTGGCACAGTTTTCCTATTTTAAATTATTTACCTGAAGTCCAAACCAGAACTGCAGTCAAAGTATAATTCAGAGCTCACATTTCTTGGGCTCATGTTAGAGAACTGGACATTTGTTCCAGATGGTCCATCTGCCTTTGATTACTATTTTCTGGTAAATAAAATGAAGAGGGTACATATATTCGCTGCCACATTGGAAAAAGATAAAATATGTCAGGAGTTTTACAAAATAAATAAAAGTAGCCAGAGAATGAGTACAAATATTAGAAGAAAAGTATGTCTGCTTTCAGGGCAGATCTTTAATGCCCCCTTTTATCTATCCATGCTTGTGTCGGTATTTAGAGCCAGGAAAAAAAATACACAGGAACACCCCTAATGTCAGCTGGTAGGAAATTCCACCCACTGCACAGCCAGGATAATAATTTTTAAATATAGACTGAAGTGAAAAAATATTTTTCCATTTTTAAGAAAGTACTTTATCTGAAGAAATAGAAAACTACCCCATAGCAAAAAACCAACTGAAGGTCAGAGGGCACCTTACTTGTGAGGGTGTCCAGATGGGGAACCCATTAAGATAGGCTTAACATTTAGCTGAGTGTCTGCCAAATTGTAGTGCAAGTAATAGTGGAAGCTTTTTTGAGATAGGAGGGATTTGGTTAACTTTCTGATTATCGTAAGGCTTTTTTTTCCTCATGCTTTTGTACTTTGGGACCTAGCCAGAACCTGAAAAGGAAATACCTCTGTACCCTGAGACAAACTATTTGTGAAGAATTTCTGGCTTGACCTTAAACAGGAATTGTCTGAAATTACAGGAAAGACTTTTTACAAGATTTCCCTCCTAACTTTGCAAATGTAAGCCATTCAGAAGTTTTGGGTGCTTATCAGCAGCTCCGGGAAGCATTTAAGGTTTGCCCAGTTTATAGCTATGGGGAGAGGTCCTTGCAAACAGCAAAGAATACTGCCATTTTCTCTGAAAGTTATTAGTTTCCTGATTATGGGCTGGGTTAGAACAGTATAGAAACAACAGTAAAAACAGTATATGGGCAGAATATTTTAATTTTCAACCTCGGGGTGCTTAACATGACCATTCAGTGCTGCTGTAGCCATGAAAAAGGACTAAAGAAGGTACATGTTTGTATTTTATTCCATTAACATTAGCTCCTTAAATTACAGTTCCAAGTGGTCCTTCCCTACTGTGCATGCAGAAAGTATTACCTCTCCATAGCCAGACAATCTTAACACAACTCTGTTTCACAATAAAGTTTATTTAGCAGAGTTGTTTTTTTAAAAAAAAGCAGGCAAACATCTGTGTGAAACAAAGACCTTCAAATCCATGGTTTTAACTGTCCCTACACTGAGCAAATAAGAGAAAACATAAGACACTTGTCAGATGCTGACACAACTGAAAACATTGCTATGTAAGTGATGGCCTGAAACATGCTGACCTTAGAAGAACTACTGGCATGCTGAAGCTTGTGTTCCACTCATAACTTCATGCCTATTAGGAAATTTCTGAAGCATTAGTGTGCCCGTATAACTGGGGCCTCTTTTCACTTTGCCTGTGGCACTGCTCTTTGTAACTGGTTATTCACTACAGATTTGTTCTGAGCAGGACTGCTTGCCATGTGATAAGAAGATGCATTTACTGGGTGAAGACTTCGGTTGCTTCATCTGAACTCCCAAGTGAGAAACTGAGAGAGGTTTCTCTCAGTCAAAATGTGTTTCAAATGACAAATATCAAAAATTACTTTCTCTGTTCTTTTCCATTAATGGAGACTTGAACTTGCCTGGGGAAGCCTTTAACTATTTTTTCTATTCTATCCTTCAAGAAGTAGAGGAAGCAGTCTCCCAGATTCAACTTTTTTGGACAATGCTTTTATCAAACAGTTTGAAGAAAGAGAAAAGTGTCTACTTCTGATTAGGACTTTTCTTTATTAATATAAAATAGTTTTCTATTAATGGGATCGCTATCTCCTCTTGAGATTTTATTGTTGACAATTAGTGAAGCAAATGGGGGTGTGTGTTATTCTGTTACACCAAAGGGCTGTTTATTTGAATGCAAATATTGGAAAACTCAGATACAGCTTAAGATCTAAAACCCAAACTAACATTCAAGGATTTTTCATCAATTTCCCAGCTTTCTAATACTGATAAACTGCAGGTCGTCATCAGATCTCTTTGCAGCTCTTTTTTTTGTCCTCATATTATTATTGTTATTAATATTATCATTATTATTATTCCTTAATATTCATTATTCTTACCCACTATGTTAGGCACAAAGTGTGTCCACAGGAGAGGCTTTTGCTCCAGGGAGCTTACAATGCAATTATCTCGTGTTCTAAAGAGTCTAGTGACATTTAATCATGGAGTAAGATAGTGCTAAACATGACTTTATTTAAGTGTGTTTAACATAAGAATTGAATCTTTAAACACAGGAAAGAAAATATTTTTGCTGTAAAATTAGGACAATCAAGCTGATATCCTATTTTACCAAGGAGTTATACTTTCTAATACAGGCAAGGCCTAAGATTGACACAATGTTGACTTAAAGGTAGCAACTGAACTAAAAGCTTAGACTCCCCATGGGCATCACACTTGTTTCTAAACCCCACTGGAGTCTGTTTCCATCTTTGTAACCTGTTCCCTGTGATATTGTCCCAATTTTCTGAGAGCTCAGATCCTCTTGATACCCTTAGTCTTTTTCTTGTTTGTTTTCTTGTCAAGTTCCCATAAACCTCTGTGGTAGATGCATTC
This sequence comes from Merops nubicus, assembly GCF_000691845.1. Classification (NCBI taxonomy): domain Eukaryota; kingdom Metazoa; phylum Chordata; class Aves; order Coraciiformes; family Meropidae; genus Merops; species Merops nubicus. Next base: position 29,672 of record NW_008607432.1, on the reverse strand, counting down.
CACCACCTGGGCTCAACACTGGCTGAGTTTTTTCCTCAAGGATCCTTATCTCTACTGTGCTGATTGGTTCTTCTCTCCTTTTTGTTTAAAGGGTTTTAATCCCAAATCAGGTTTGGTAGAAAGAATTAAGAAGGCATCTCAGGATGATGAAAGTATGATGTGTACTTGGCTCACCAAGCCACTTTCATCAAGCCACCAGCAGCCCTGTGTAACTGGGATGGTCCCAGTTGACTGGAGCTTACCAAATGTGACACCCATCTACAAGAAGGGTCTGGAGCAAGATCCAGGGAACTACAGACCTGTCAGTTGGACATCAGTGCTGGGGAAGGTTATAGAACAGATCATCTTGGGTTCCATCGCATGGCATATACAGGACAACCAGATGAACCAGGCTATCAGGCCCAGTCAGCATGGGTTTATGAAAGGCAGGCCTTGGCTGGCTAACCTGATCTCCTTCTATGACAAAGTGACTTGCTTAGTGAATAGGGAAAATGCTGTGGATGTTGTATTCCTGGAGTTTAGTAAAGCCTTTGACACTGTTTGCCATAGCATTCTCTTGGAGAAGCTGGATGCTCATGGCTTGGATGGGCATTCGCTTCTCTGGATAAAAAATTGGCTGGAGAGCCAGGACCAAAGAGTGGTGGTGAATGGAGTTACATCTAGTTGGTGGCCTGTCACAAGATATGTTCTGCAGGTCTTGGTACTGGGACCAGTTCTGTTTAATATCTTTACCAGTGATTTGGATGATGTGATCGAGGCACCCTCAGTAAGTTTGTGGATGATAGGAGGCTGGGTGGGAGCATAGATATGTTTGAGGGTAGGAAGACTCTACAGAGGGATCTGGACAGGCTGTAATGGTGATCCAAGGCCAATGGTATGAGGTTCAATAAGGCCAAGTCCTACTCTTGGGACACAACAACCCCCAGCAATGCTACAAGCTTGAGGAAGTGTGGCTGGAAAGCTGTCCATCACAAAAGGACATGGGAGTATTGATTGACAGGCAGCTCAATATGAGATGGCAGTGTGCCCAGGTGGCCAAGAAGGCCAATGGCATCCTGGCTTTTATTAGAAATAGTGTGGCAGGCAGGACTAAGGAAGTGGTTGTACCTCTGTACTTGACACTGGTGAGGCTGCACCTTGAATACTGTGTTCAGCTTTGGGCCCCTGAAGTGCTGGGGTTTTAAACCCCTAGCCCTGAATGAAGGTTGGCATGTGGATGATGTCCACAACCAGGCAAGAAAAACCCTCCTGACTGGTTTTCACCCAGACTTTGGCCAGCCTTGGGTGGAAACTGATTAGGAGAACACCACCAGGTGCCCTGAGCTTCTGCATTAACTTGGAGGTGGGGCAAGAAGCCACCTCTATAAGAGCTGACTCTGCTTGCAGCGGGGTTGGGAGGTTTGTTTGCATGATAGATGTGCTGTGTGGAGATTGTGGTTATCAGAAAGGTTTCCTGACTGTGTATAGCAAGTAGGGTTCCTAGGATGGTGGGGAGAAAGATGAGTCCTTACTGCAGAATTGGACTCATGGCATGGCTAATTCTATCTCCCTTGGCTTGGATCCTTGGCAAACTTGCTCCACTATTCTATTCTCATGGAGGACTTAGTAGTTTTGGCTTAATGGTTGGACTTGGTGATCTTAAAGGTCTCTTCCAAACTAAAGGATTCTATGATTCACATCCTATGCAGTAAGGGTATTAACTTATTTCTCCCTCCTGTAGTGTGGCACTTTGGATTGTTTGTGTATGATTTAAGAGCAAAGGGAGGAATTTGGCTGTTAGTCTGCCTACTAATGGTAATATCTTTCTATACTGGACAAGTGGTCAGCAGAAGAGCCCCTCCTTACATGGGCATTAAAGTGCTGAATCGTATTCAAAGAAGGGCAATGAAGTTGGTGAAGGGTCTAGAGAACAAGTCTTATGAGGAGTGGCTGAGGGACCTAGAATTGTTTAACCTGGAGAAAAGGAGGCTCAGGGGAAATGTCATTGCTCTCTACAACCACATGACAGGAGGTTGTAGTGAGGTTTGGATCAGTCATTCTACAAATAACAAGTGATGAGACAAGAAGAAACAGCCTCAGATTGTGCCAGGGGAGTCTTAGGTTGGACATTAGGAAAAATTTCTCCACAGAAAGTCTCATCAAGCACTGGAACAGGCTGCCCGGAGGCATGGTAGAGTCAGTATTCCTGGAGGTGTTTAAAAGGTGTAGATGTGGTGCTGAGGAACATTGTTTAGTGGCAGCCTGGCAGTTAAAGGTTGGACTTGATGATCTTAAATGTCTCTTCCAGCCAAAAAGATTCTATGATTCTGTACAGAAGGACATTGCACTAGACAAAACCCAAACCCCTTAACATTTAGTGCTTCTCAAGTGGTATAAAATTAGATCAAATTTTTCACAGATTTATTTGAAACAGATTGGATCTCAACACCGATACATGAAAGCATAGGATGGTCCAATACTGACATGGTGTGGCTGTCTCATTGACGTTTCACCATTCCTAAAAGTGAAGGATTATCAGGGATAGATTTACTAGGGGAGAAAAAGGATTTTTCTTTCCACTTTCCCTGTTGGTCATTGTAGTGAGCTGGCTGTGACATGGTGGAAGAGCTCAGCTGAACTGAACTGTAAGGATCCCTGAGAGCACTGATAGCATCATTACTGTCTCTCACACTCAATCTGGCAGAAACATGCTATTAAAACCATCCAATTTTTAGTAGTATACTAACCTTCTGTTAATATCATAAATGTATGTATATTTAAACTACTAAAAGTGGTTAACTTCAAGTACTGTCTTGAAATATTGACCTATATCATACTGTGAAAGATTCTTCAGCAAGTGATAGCTGACAGCTCAACCACAAGCATGCTGAACATTTTGCTTGCTTTTGTTAGTTAAGCATTCTGTCTCCTGCACACTGAGGAGACATATTTTTGAACACAAATTCAGAGACAAATCCAAAACTTATGTGAAGTAAGTGATTGAATGCATCTTTAATTCACTAGTAATTTTGTCTCAAAGCTTTATATTTTTAAAACAAAATCTGTGAATAGAGGAAACTAATTCAGTTCAGTATCTTGAGCAAGGCAATTAAAATAAAAATATTTTGAGTGAAAAACTGTAGTGTCTTAATTGCTTTATGTGACTTTGAGTCTTCACAGTCTCTGAACTCTGTTTCAGGAAACTATGCATTATGTCTTTGTTACCAGAACCATATATTCATAAAGATTTGAATAAATTATTCACCAGAAGTCATTTTACACCTAATAACTCAGCTACATATGAATTAAATGCTTAAGTCTATGTGATTTAAAAATATTTAAAATGTTGTAAGGCAGATTGATCATCAACCAACTGCTGATTTGTGTAACTAGCTGACCTGTAAGGTATCTGAGTAAAGTCTAAAGAAATGCAATATCTTTTCCAGCCCATGAGAAATAATCTATGGCACAAGACTAAGATTCATGCAATACAAATATGTAACTAATCCCCATGCTCACAACTGAAATAATAAGGGGTAAAATAGTTATTTTTTTTTTTTTTTTTTTTTTTTTCAAATTTATAACTCTTCTTTTTTGGAAATGCAGAAATAAGATAGAAGTGAAGGATTTTTTTCCTATGATATTCACTGGAATTTTGTGTTTCTGTGTCTGTTGGAAAGGACAGACTATGGGAAAGATCTTCATTAAAACTAAAGCCACCTTGTAAGTAACTGGAAGGACAGGTTATACGCATGGTTGTGAGTCCAGGAGAGAACTGACTGGTCATTCAACTGGACAGTTCTTCAAATAGGAGGATGAAGGGTACAGTGTAAGATGACATCCTTCATCAAGGACCAGAGCTCTTGGGAAAGGGCTAGAGGGAAAGACAAATGTCTCTGAGAGGAACACTGCTGCATATTGCCAAGTACATACTCCAGTATGAAAGGAAAAACAAAGTGATGCAGATGAAAGTCATATAGTCTTTTTCTGTGTACTAAGGAAAGGTCGGCTTGGAATTAGTAAAGGGGATATAAGTGGCTGCAGAATTTCTTTCCTAAAACATGTTGTTGCACACAGATGTCACTGTAGTGATGAATGAGTGTTGAAGCTACGAGGTCACTGGCAGAGCACCAAGAAGGGAAGGCCAACTTTCCTCTTGGAGCCTGCTCTTTCTGGCTCATTCCATTTAATTCTTGAGTAAAAGTTGCTCCAGGCAACCACAGTTGCACCACACACTGCTGACCAAAAGAGTTGCTCCAGGACTGCAAACCAGGAGGAGGCTGCAGAGAAAGAGATGGTCATCACTTTATACTTGACTTGCAATCTCAAGGGATTTCCTCTTAAGGACACTGATGACAGCTGGGCTGGTTTTGGAAATCCAGCAGTATTCTGGCACGCATACAAGTAATTTTCCATCCAGTCTTTTTTTTCTGGAAAAAAAAAACACTTGTTAGGCATTCCTCCACATTTCATTTGATTTAAAAATACAACAATACTGACAAATATTGCCCCTCCTATCTGGACACTAGCCTCTAACTGAACATTTCCCACTTTTGATAACTTCTGAATGGCGTCTCTCAAGTAATTGAATTAATATAATTTCTAAGAATACCATCTTGGTTTTATATATATATGTATTATACATTGTGCGTTATCGAAGAATATTTGCTAAGCTCTTCCATCATTGACAATGGTAAGTAATAATGCTGGTGCCAATGAAGACTTCTGGACCTGTGCTGGTGACTAACACTTTGGAGTAGTATGTGTTCCACATCGAACTATTGTATTCTACTATGTTGTATGTACAGTGTTTTATCATATTGTAATAAAAATTTCTTCTTTAGTTATAATTGAAAGCACATAAGCTGCAAAAACATCATGGGCTATATGAAATGTATTAGTCGGATGCAAAAGCTCAGATTATATAATTTCTAGATAGATATTACTTTTATTTTGCCCACGTGATTGTTAAGTTTTATGTCTGGGATTGTCAATAGATGAAAGACAGATTGTTCTCTATTAAACTCTCTTCTTTCCCAAAGGGGAAGAGAAAGGGAATAAGGGAAAGAAAAAAGGGAATAAGGGAGAAAGACATATAGATTAGAAAATTAAAACAGCTTTAATGAAATAATAATAATAATAAAATGGAACATATGCAAATATATACAAACCGAATATTGAACCCAGCACCTCTGGCAGCAGTTATGTCACTGTCAGCATTAGTGCTATGGAGCTGTGGGAAATCCCCAGACTGGACCCAGTGGCAGATTCAGGGATCCTGGGAATTGGATTTGGGACCTGCATTCTGGAAGTGGATTCAAGAACACACAGATTGGTATCAAAAGCGGAATGGACAGTCCTCCTTAGATTGTGGCCATAGAAGAAAAGAGCTTGACCCCTGTGATCCCTCAGCTTTATATTGAGTATGATATCTTTGGGATGCAATTCCATGTTGGTCTGTTTTGGGTCACCTGTCCTGTTCGCTCCTCCTTGTATGTGAAGCCTTTTACTTTCTGCGCCCCCAATGTAGTACACAAGATTTAACAGTGACCTTGATCTGCATACCAATCCTTTGTAGTAACTGTAAATGTGGAGTGTTATCACTTCTAGGAGCAGACATTGTCAGCAAAAAAAAATGCTGCTAACTTCAGAAAGTGCAGTTAGTTAGAAACTGAGCTGAGAAGTAAAATCACTGAACAAAAGTAGTTCTATTCTAACCAAACCAGGACAATGATCAAGTACAGATTCTTGTCCATAGACTCCAAGTAAACGTGGCATATTCTATTACTCTCTTCTCATTCTTTGTGGATTCACAGAATGACAGAATGATGAGACCATTCCATATCATCCCACTCACTGTAAAATTAATCCAATATTTTCAGTAAAGGAATATTTTTTTTTCCCTACTGTCTGATCATTTGTTATGAAATTTAACCCACTTGGGTGTGCAGAGAGAACATCTCAGTTCTCCAGCCCCCAAATACGCACTTTTGTGCCAGAGTCAACAGGAAAAGACTTACAGTGTCCAGCTGACTTAGTTTCATATTTCCCTGATGCCCAAACAACTGGAAAGCAGCAGGACCAAACCATTTCATAAATTTCTTCCTAGGTGGTACAGGCAATAAGACAGGATGTTTGAATCTTTGGCCAGTCCCTGCAGGAATATTACAATACAGGGAAATTTTGTGCAAACTACACACATTTATGGGGGATGTTTAAAACTTCACTGGACAACGCATTAGACAGAATACTTTAGGGAGCAGTCTTGATTTGCCATGCCATTGAACTACTTGATGTAGAAAGCATTTGCATTTTCTAATCTTACTGTTGAATCTATTGTTATTGTGTGGTTCAGTGGCCACACAGGTTATGAAATTATGAGCTTCACCATCCTTTTCAGTTACTTTAGGGTATGAATTGGGTAACCCTGATGTCTTCCATTCCTTTTAATGTCAGAATAATAATTGCTCATAAAAATAAAATAAAATTATATAAATAATAAAATACTATAGAATAATAAAAGCTAATAAGAAAAATAATAGAAGATAAAAATAATAACAGATAAAATTTTTTTATCAAGTAAGGGAGGCAGTTTGGTAGAGAGAAAAGACACTAGTGAATGATATGTGCAGATGTTCACCTATAAATCCATGTCAGTGATTTAAGTTCCACTTCTGGAGAAAGTTATAAAAAGACATTAGCTCAAATTCTTGGTTTATGTTCTATGCATGTGATTAACAGAATTTTCATTGATAGTTCTTTTTGTAATTAGAAGCTAAACAGTAGTGGTCTACTTTTGTTTTGCAGACTAAATAGATCTTTATTATTAGCCTTTATTTTCCTCTTGACAACTCTTTCTGCTAGGTATTATGTAATCACCAGGTAAAAACAGATTCTATCCCAAAGAACTTAAGTTGTCAAGAAAACCAGACACATGGTGACTTTTCCAAGGCCACTCAATAAGGAGTGGATAGAAACAGAAATCAAATGGTCTTCTTGACTCTTGGTCTCCCTCTTTGTTTTCTCAATCATGTAATTTTCTTTGAAATACTCTTAGGAATTTGTTTTCTTTTGATATAAAAAGAAATGTGGCATGTTAAGTTATTACGTTCATTCAAGTGAGTCAATGTGATACATGCTTTAGCTGGTCAAGCTGTTTATTTTTGAGGAGCCCTTTGTATTGCAGACAAAAATTAAAAAGATTTTGCCTGACATGAAAGCCGTATTTATTATGTTTGGAAATGTGTGAACTTGAACAGACTGTGTGGAAGGTTAAATTTCCAACATTTGAAATGCATTGGAGTCACTTAAACCTTTTTTTATCCATATACCCTGACCAATTTGAGATTATAAAATTTATTGACTGTAGTTCTCATGTACCTTTTAACTCCTTTCATCATTTCCATGTAGTCATTTCCATGTTCTCTGTGCAGATTGCTTCAAAGTATCATATCATGTAGTCTAGTTGTGGTTTTTAGTGCCCAGCAGAAGTTTATTATGTAAGAGCACTAGAAAATTGTCCATGATTGTTTTAACACATTTCTTCTAAGTTTTGCAATCTGCTTTCACTACTTCTTGGATCTGGAGTGAAAGTTTGTTATGTAAACTGTCTTCCTGGTCAGCTATAACTAGGGTCCTCCAGGGAATGTGTTAACCTAGTTCTCTTCACTGACTACAAGGAAAATATGATGATGACCATCATCTAGATAGCAACTTGCAGTTAGCTAAGTCTAGGTGGGGTGAATTCTTCCACTCAATAGGATAATAATCTAACAACAGTTACAAAAAAAAAAAAAACCAAAACAAACCAACAAAAACAAAAACTGTCGTTCAGTGGCAGTATAGTATTTTATGATAATTCTTCTTTCTTTTAATTCTATCACTGATGGTTGTAGCCTTGCTGTGGTGTGTGGCACTCTTCCATGTATGTTAAAACTTAAAAATATTACAAATATTTCTTTAAGGATTTAAATATGCCGAAAAGGCTCCATGGGATGAATCAAACACAGTTAAGCTTCCTCCAGAAGGTCTGCTGAATTGAGACTCCTACTTCTGTCCACAAAAGAAGTCCGTCTGTTCACAGTAGTTTACTCCTCCTGCTTTCCTCCTTCTGTGCTTAATGTCGAGTAAGTTGTAGTAAGTGAGTTTATCGATCACAACATTTGCAGGAACACTCATTCTTAGAAAATATTAATGAAAACTAATTTTGGTTTTGTTAAGGCACATCTGTAAAGGGATATCTGGTTTCTAAAAGCTGTGCTCAAGAGCTGAGTAGCACAATTTTTTTTGTGTGCTCTGTCACAGCTTTTGAGTGAGCTATGCCTCTGGTCAGAAATATCTAGAATGGCTCAGATTTCAGATATTTGGAAGGATCTGCTGGAGTACAACTGACAGACCACAGAGTATTTGCACAAAATAAGCAGTGATTTTGAATGACTAATGTGTATGAAAAAATTGCAAACTGCTAATAAAAAATTCTCATACAGGAATAAGCAGAACATTTGTCAAATGATTTATTCATTCAAAGGCTTCAATCCATCCCCACTGTTTTACATTTGAAGGGCAAGTGAGGACTGGAAATACTCCTTCTAAATTGAATACCACCCATATATTTCAGTACCACAGTAAATTTGAAAGCCATCAGTGGCTGCAACCAATGTTAAATGACAATCTCCTTTTCATATGAGTAAAACCAGGTGAAACCTTGGTTCTGAAAGCATGTGGAGTAAAGTAAATTATGTATGGGTGAGTGATACTGGAACGCTAGGGTCTCAGTTGAGAATAGCATATGGAAGATTTATGAAGAGTTTTGTGCAATGGGAAGTGAAAGCACTGTTCTGATGCTGAGGACAAACTAAGAAGCTAGTATTGCAGTCCACAAGTGCTCAAAACCCAAAAGATAAATCCATAGAAATCTTGTGATTGGTTTAAATGTCAAGAAATGTTTCGGAGCAATAACAGATATCACATGATTTATGATAAAATCTCAGGAACTGGCAACTTGAAGTGTAAATTGCACCCAGTTTTTTTCCACTAACAAAAGGTTTTATAGAATCATAGAATGTCTGGGCTGGAAGGGACCCCCATGGGTCATCTAGTCCAACCCCCCTGCAATAAGCAGGGACATCTCCAACTAGATCAAGCTACTCAGAGTGTCATCCAGCCTGATCTTGGATGTCCCCAGGGATGGGGCCTCCACCACCTGCCTGGGCAATCTATTCCAGTGGTCTATCATCCTCATACTGAAGAACTTCTAACTGAAGAACTTCCTAATGTCTAACCTAAATCTACTCTTTTCTAGCTTAAAGCCATTACCCCTCGTCCTGTCACTACAAATCCTTGTGAATAGTCCCTCCCCTGCTTTCTTGTAGGGCCCTTTCAGGTACTGGAAGGTTACCATAAGGTCCCCCCGGAGCCTTCTTTTACATTTTTTTGATCTGAAAATCAGCCCATACAGACTAATATGTTCTTTCACTTGACTTAAGTAAAAAAAAAGTAATTCTTCAGTGACTATTGCAGTATAGCAATATTAACAATTTTACAATTAATTCCTATTGCTTATTTTTGAGAGTGGTCTCTAATCAATTTTTTTCCTGTCATATCATGGAAATAACTGTTTCCATGAGCATCTTGATGCTAAGATTTATTTGGTTTCAGATCAGTTCACACAGCTGAAAGTGTTATATTCCATGATTTCTTGTGTTAATTGTTTTGGAAGCTTGTTAAAGGATGGCAAAACCTGGGCCATCAGGTTTCTATGTCTCTTGTAGATTTCAAGCTTTTGATTATGTTCTACTAAATGTGCTAAGGAATTATGACTTATTAAACAGGAGAAAAAAATCTTTGGAGAATTCCTTAGCTATGTTTAGTGGTGAAGTAGACCTGAGATGGATCAAATTGCAGTTCCACTACACTGCTGTTATAACATGGTTTCTTGCAGAGCTGCCATCCTGGCATCATTTCAAATCTACGAGGTACTCAAAAAGCATAGACTTTTTTTTTATTTATTAACAGAGAAAAGAATAGCTATAATGTCATGTAGAAAGCTCGTAGTCAGAGACAGAAACAGTAAGTGGAAGAATGAGATTATTGGAAGGGCCATATGTAAGCTGCCGCTTTCCCACATGCCTATCAGTGTATGAATTGAGGTTTGGATCAGGATTGTATAGTTTAATAAAAGAAAAGAATCATACCAGCTTTGACAGTAAAGTCTGGTCTTCTGCAGAAACAGAAGGGAAATAGTTTCATAAGGAAAAGGGAAGAGAGAATCTTCTTGGACTATCTAAATGTCTCTATTGCAAGATGAAAGGAAAATTAGAAAAGTTTTGGTTTTTTTTTAATGACTTTGTACATTAAGTTACATTGTATTTGTGGTGTAATACAACAGTTTGTGAAACATTAACATTATTTAAGTAAAGGGTTTTCATGGCTTTGTGAAAAACATACTTCTTTAGTTATTAACAAATTCAGGTTATTAACAAATTTAGTTATTTATAAAAGGACACAATGAAGAATCTACACTAATGACTTCTTCTATTTACTCATTTTGTACTATTCCTTCTTTACAGTCACGAACCAAACTTTTCATCTCCCTGAAACTTGCTTTAGCTGTATTATCAAGTAATTATCTTTCAGTCACAGAATTTGTAAGAAAAAATAATATATTGCTTTCAACCACCACTTGAGCTTTGAAGTACAGTCTTTTCAGTAGGCCAAATACAAGTCATTACCTCTCTATAACAAACTTGGAGCTCTTATATTCTTATTAAGCACTTTGATTTTATACGTGATTTAAATCCCACTGGTTACAGTGGTATGTTACCACTGAAGGAGAAGGTTAAGACTAGTGTGCATGTTACATGAATTTTGGAGTTAGGAAAGCTGGATTTTTGCCCCGATTTGATTAATGATGAACAGCATATTATCAGTCAGGAAATTGCCTTGATTCTACATATCCATTTTCTCATTTTACTTTTCAGGTGCCTTAGCTATTTAAATTATAAATGTATGTGGGTCTGTGTAATGTCACTCTCAACAGGTCTTGACAAGATCTACTACAAGATATTTTTATACTACAAATCTAAGCACTGTCATAGGAAATGTCAATACCTGTGTCAGTCTGTGACCAAAATGTTCTGAAATTAAAGGATGATTTAATGACTATCATGAAAAGAAGCTGTAATCATATATACAGTACTTATATAAGTTACATGATAAGTAACTATATTTGGAATACTTAGGTGAAACTTTACAGTTCATATGGAACTTCTTTGTCTTTTAGGTACTTTGGAGATTAGTTTGGGCACATTTAATCAGTGTTTCTAAAGATCCATTTCTGAAGTCTGGTAAAGGAGCATAAGTCTTCCAAAACTCTTCTTGTAAAAGGACTGGGATTTTTTTCTGAAATTTGATGTCCAATGATGTCTAGTTAGTTGAGGCCAATGCTCAGATATAGAGCACCCACAGAAGCAGGTCACTTGCTGAGAACCAGAGGAGGTTTGAGGATTTGCCATAGCATCACAGAATGGTTTATGTTGGAAGGAACCTTTAAAAATTATCTCATTCCACCTTTCCTGCCATGGATAGTGACATATTAGATTGCTCAAAGAAGTGATGGGGCATTCACAGTTTCTCTGGGCAATCTGTTCCAGTGTCTCGTCACCCTCACTGAAAGATTTTCTTCCTTCTAGCTAAGCTAAATCTAATATCTTTTAGTTTAAACTGTTACACTTTGTCCTATTAGTACGGGCCTTGGTAAAAATTATCTCTCTGTCTTTCTTACAAGCTCCCTTTTAGTATTGAGAGGCCATAGTATGGACTCCCTGGAGCCTTCTGTTCTCCACACTGGACAATCCCAATTCTCTCAACTTGTCCTCACAGGAGAGTTACTCCAGCCCAATGGTCATCTTTCTGGCCTTCCTCTGGATCTGCTCAAGCAGGTCCATGTCTGCCTTGTGCTGAGGCCCCAGAGCTGGACACAGTGCTATAAGGACACACAGTACTTGTGAGAGTGGAGTAGAGGGAGTTAATTACCTCCCTTGACATGCTGGCCATGCTTCTTTTGATGCAGCCCAGGATACTTTGGCTTTCTGGACTGCAAGTGCACGTTGTCAGCTCATATCCAATTTCTCATCCACCATTTCATCATTGTTCCCAAATCCTCATCTGCAGGGCTGCTCTGAATCCATTTGTCACACACTCTGTAGTAATGTTGGTGATTGCTTTTACTCAGACATGGGACCTTGCGCTTGGCCTTGTTGAACTTCATGAGGTTTGCACAGGCCCATATCTCAAGCCTGTCAAGGTCCCTCTAGATGGTACCTCTTCTCTCAAGTGTATCAGCTGCACTACTCATCATGGTCTGATCTGCAGATTAGCTGAGAGTGCACTCAATCCCACTCTTTATGTCATTAATAAAGATGTTGAATAGTATGAATCCCAGTAAGGAACCCAGAGGTGCATCACCTATTACTGATCTCCATTTCACATTGAGCTATTGACTGCAATGTTTTGGTTGCAGCTGTCTAGACAATTTCGGTCAATTCCTTATCCATCAATTAGTCCATCCATCAAATCCATATTTCTCTCTAATTTAGCAACAAGAATGTTGTGTGGGATAATGTCAAAGGCCTCAGAAAAGTCAAGGTAGATGGTCTCAGTTGCTCTTCCCTTATCCACCAGAACAGTCACTCCAATTGTAGAAGGCCACCAGATTGGTCAGGCATTTTGTGAAGCCATCTTGGTTGTCTCTAATCACTTCCCTGTTATCCATATGACTTCACATAGCTTCCAGGAAGATTTGTTTAATGGTCTTACTGAGCAAAGAGGTAAGGCTAACTAGTAGGTAGCTCCTGGGATCCTTCTTTTTACTCTTTTTAAAAATTAGCGTATTGTTTTCCTTTTTCAAGTCACTGGGGATTTTATCTGAGCACCATGACTTTTCAAATGTAATGGAGAGTGGCTCAGCAGCTGCATCTGCCAGTTCTCTGAAGACTGCTGTCTCATTTATGAGGGAGTGGTACAATTTCTTTTGTCTTGCTTTTCTTGAGTAATACCTTTAGAAGCTCTTTTATTATTAGAATCATAGAATCATTTAGGTTGGAAGGGACCTCCAAGATCATCAAGTCCAACCATTGAGCCATTAGGGCTTTAAAGTCCTCTGCTAAAACAGATCAGAATCTGTCAGGGTTGGAAGGGACCACAAGGGTCACCCAGTTCCAACCCCTCTGCCATGAGCAGGGACACCTCCCAATAAATCAGGCTGCCCAGAGCCTCATCCAGCCTGGCCTTATAGACCCCCAGGGATGGGGCCTCAACCACCTCCCTGGGCAACCCATTCCAGGGTCTCACCACTTTCATGGTGAAGAACTTCCTCACATCCAGCCTGAATCTGCCCACTTCCAGCTTTGCCCCATTCCCTCTAGTTCTGTTGTTATTCATATCCTTTGACAAATTTGTTCTCCTATCTTTTAACTAACATTGCTTGTGTGGGAGGATGTTGTCCTGCAACATCAGGATATACTAAATTTTGTTTCTGATATTGTGCTTAGAACAGAGAAATGAAGGCTTGCCTCTGGGGGAAAAAAAAAAAAAAAAAGCCAAAACCCAACACACTTTTTAATGTCATTTCAAAGCAGAAAACACAATCTGTCCTATATTCACACAACCAAGGTAGGAAAATTGATTTTGGAATAACCACTCACATTAATATATTCAACTACTCATACTTTACTGGTGTTTAATCACCTAGGAATTATTCTTTCCTAATTAAAAAAAGGTGCTTTTTTTTTTTTTTTTTTTTTTCCCTTTAAGTCTATTTTTATATTGGCCTAAGGCATAATTATTCTTTTCCAGGTTCAAGGTATCATGGCAGGGAAGATATCAGCTGAAACCTCTTTACATTAGTCTTGTTGCCATATTGAATGTATGCAACTAGTCACCTCTCCGCTTACTAGCCATCTCATTCTAAGTCCATCCCTCAATAAAATAACCAGTGTAAACTAGTATGTTACAATACTGTGCACATTTTTTTCTCACAGTGTACAACAGAACTGATCTTTACAGTACTACCAGGTTTTTTTTTCAACTACCAAGACAAACCTAACCATTTTGATACTTTCTGAAAGCTGTATGCTTCTGAGCATAGATTTCCAGGAAATAGCAAATGCAATTTTATGATTTAAGTAGTACATTAATTTCCATGTTTAGTTTGCATACAGTTATCACAAATCTGTTAAGAGCTTCCCACACATAATCCTTTGCATATTATTTGGTAATTTGCAAAAAGGAAATTCACTGTGACCTGGATTTTCATAATCTGTTTTTCTACAGGTGCCCTCTGCCTAGTGTAGATGTGCATTTGATTATATTTCAACAGAGTTTGACCCAGGATGGGTCTTATCCCATCCAGAAAATCACTGCAGTTTGGAAGTGTTCAGATAGGGACACTCCAATTGGAGAAATAATCCTGTGAAAATTGTTTTATTACAGTAGTATCACATGGAGAAAAAGTAATCTAGGATCTTTCTTTCTTTTTCTAAAAACTTCACTTTCCCTTTCAAGAGTCATATTTCCTGTACAGCAGATTAGGTGAAACTTCAGAGAAATCTGGAGTTTTTGACAACTCCTAGATAACTTTCAAGATGACTGCAAAAGCTGCTAAGCTCCTGCGTGGAATAGACAGATGGATCAGTAAGAGCCACTGCCCAAAGCATATTTTTTTCCAAAAACCTGGTTAAGATCTAGATATATAGTGTGAGTTATCAGTCATCTGAATGCACAGCTGGGGAAGCGAGTGTCAGGTGACAGGAATATTTATGTGCAGAGTAACGGACTTGCACAAAGAAGCAACAGAAACACAGTCAGGATTATTTCTCTATGTCTAAATGAAAACAAGAAAACACATTTAGGTAGAATATTTGCTGTTAAAAATACATGTGCTATTAAAAGGCATAGTACTACAGACAAAGCCATGCTGGTCTTGGGTCTGTATATTGTTTAGGAATTGAGAATTTATATACAATGTTTATATCCCAGATGCAATAGAGGAATGCAAGAGAAATATCTGATTCAGTCATTAATTTCTTCTCTAATGGAAAAGAAAAACATCAAAACCCTGAATGCTAACTACCATTATGTGGTGTAGCCTGTTAACCTTCCTGCCATCTCCAGAAATATTTGAGAAAAAAATATAAAGATTCTTCCTTAAGAGGAGGAGAGACATTTGACTAAAAAGAAAAGAGAAGGCAGGTGCTTTTTATCTCCATCATCAAGAAAGATTTTCACCTATTTCTACTTCTTTGTCTGTCATCAGCAGGCACTAAACAGAATGGGAGTATCAGGTAGACTGAAACTGCATCGAACCCAAATACAAATTTTATGTTTGGTACTAAATGAAAACAGTTTTGTGTAGCCTTTCTGATTGTGAACTCAGCCATATGGGAAATACCATCATTACTTCGTCTGAGACCAGATTTTTGCTCCAAAAGCTCAGTGAAAGGAATGTTGAAAATTTTTTTTATCTGAAGGAGTTATAAAGTTTCTGCAGCTGTGCTGTTTGGGTTTAAAGGGAAGCCCAGGGGCTAGGATCAGCCTCAGATCATCTGTTTATGCACTTCTAATACTTAAAACTGGAAAAACTGAACAAAAGGATGTATGCCTTGGCCTACACAGGACAGCAAATGCCTTTAAATTTCCATAGGTTAGAGATCACTGTACTTTGGCAGGAAAGGGTAAGAAGCCCCAAAGAGCTCTGTTTCTCTTACAGTCCCACTGAATCCAAATGGCTTTCACTGGGTGAAGTCAATTACTCTGAAATACTTGGTTCTTCCTCAGCAGCCACATTTGGTGCTTGTCTATCCAATATGTCAACTGAATGAATAATGAGACAGAAAGGAAACAATGTAAGATTAATTTTCTGCTAAAAGAACTGAATTAGTCATTGATGGTTTACAGATTTCATGGGGAACACCAACAGGTTTACAATCAGATCTAGGGGTAGCCATTGTCCTGGCATTGAAAAAAGATTTATTCAGAGAATTGAAGAAAGATTACATCATATGAATCCTCCTTTCACAGCTGTTTGTATGGGATAGCTGGAAGGTTACAGATGCTCTTTAGAACATTATTTACTTTGGGACAGGTCTCAACCTGTGCGTGTCCAACCAAACCTATAATCCAGACTACACTTCCCCTGCCTATTGCTTCCTGAACAGCACTTAGAAGAGAAAAGGTGACAAAAGCTAGCCATAAAATTTGCTCACATATGTCTGGTCTGACGAGATTTCTTGGTATACAGATCCTTTATGGTAAACTCCATAATAATCTACTCTGTAGTGCCACTACAGTAAGATTAAACATTTAAAATTATTGCTGTAAAACCCCATAGTATTTTGTAAACCTGGTAACTTTAAACAAGATATGTCCTTTGAAAATACATGCACCTACCAAGAGCCATCAGTAATTAATTAACAAAAAGTTGAATCCTGATCTCCGATCTCTCACCATTAATGTAGAGTTGCTTCACTGATGTCAGTAATGTTTATTCATATTTATACTTCAGTAAACAGAGTCAGTAGTTGGTCTTTCATATTTGAGGTTTCTATTCGTAGATTTAGAAAATATATTTGTTTCTTAGCTGCCAGAGCTGTAGAAAATTTTCCAAGTAATATGTAAAATATAATTAAATTAAATGGTTGAAATTCCATTAGTATTTTGAAAGATATATTAACTTTGTACTACACTAATGTCTTTCAGTTGCATCATCACTTTATTAAACATCTTCATAACTGTGAAATTCATAATAATAGCTGTTCACTATGATAATGGTTAATCCTTACTCAAGGACTGACCTTGGCAACCTAAAGGTTGTCTCAAAGTTCTGCATTCAGACTGACCTTGCTCCCCAAATGGTCTCAGTGATTTGAATATGGACAAGGTGACCAAGCCAAAGCAACTGTCTTAATCAACTTTTCACTTTGAAATTTTGCTCTGTGCTGTAGCTGAACACATTATACCTTAAGAAACACTACTAGACTCTTCTTTGGGTCAAAGGGCCAAGTAAAGCATTAGAACTGAAGCCTGTGTAGAAAGAACACATGGCTTGTTCCAGATGTTCAAACTCTGGAGAATCTATTAGCTTGAATTGTCACAGTAAAAGGGTAAGGGAAAATAACCTCCAAGGCAGATGAATCTAAATCATTGTAAAGACTTTATAAATAAGGTCAGCCCCTTGCATGGCCATCAGATCTTTACAGGAAATCAGTGGAGTTCTTGGCAAATATGTTTTTGTTAGCTAGTGCTGCCAAACAAGCTGGTGTTCATTAGAAACCTATCTTTGTTAATTCAGTATGTACATACTGAGGGGAAAAAAGATTATTATAAAGTGTGTCCTGGCTTTGGCTAGGATAGGGTTAATTATCATAAGATGCTGGAAGAGGGCACAGCTAAGATAGCCTACTGAAAGAGCCAACGGGAGATTTGGTACTACACTGATGTCATACCTGCTATATAAGGGAGCTGTTTGAGGGAAAAGGCATGTGACTTGAGCAAGCTGCAGCCCTGACAGGGGGACCCCCATCCAGGTGGTAAGCAGTTGTGCTGCATATCACTCATTTTATATATTATTTCATTGCTATTACAGTTGTTTCTTCTTTCATTGTGTTTTTCTATTAAACTATATTTATCTCGACCCATGATGTTTTACCTTTTTCTCTCTATTCTCCTTCCCATCCTACTGGGGTCATGGACAAGTGAGCGAGCAGCTGTGTGGTGCTTCATTGCTGGCTGCAGTTAAACCATGACAAAGTGCTATAAAAAAAGTAAAAAGTAAATAGTCCAATGTTTTCACCTATTATTCACCATGGGGTTTTTTGTTGTTGTTTGGTTTTTTTTGGTTTTTTTTGAATAATCTAATTTCTTTGGGTCTTTGTTGTCAGAGCAATTCCTGGGTAGGAAAGCCTCATTATCTTCTTTCTTTTAGTACTACTTTAAACATTCAGAATTTCAAAAATATGATGATTTATTTCAATTATCTTTAAGGTTCTTTGTTCTTCTCAATATGAATATGTGGCTATATTTTTTTCTTCCTTTGCATGTATCATGTATATTGGAATCCTAGAATCATAGAATGGTTTGGGTTGGAAGGGATCATCAAGTTCCAAGCCCCCTGCCATGGACAGGGACACTTCCCACTCTATCAGGTTGCTCTAAGCCACATCCAGACTTTTCTTGAAGCACCTTCAGTGATGGAGCATCCATGACTTCCTGGGCAACCTGTTCCAGTGTCTCACCACCCTCATAGTGAAACACTCCTTCCTAATTTCTAGTCTACCCTCCTTAGTTTGAACCCATTTTCCCTCATCCTAACACTACAAGTCCTTACAAAACATCCCTCCCCAGCTTTCTTGGTGACGCCCTTCAGATAGTGGAAGGCTGCAATGAGGTGTTCCCAAAGCCTTCTCTTCTCCATTCTCAACAAAAACTCTCTCAGCCTATCCTCCTAGGACAGGTGTTCCAGCCCTCTCATCATCATCATGGCCCTCCTCTGGACCTGCTCCAGCAGGTCTGTGTCTTTCTTATCCAAGGGGACACAGAGCTGAACAGAATACTTCAGGTGGGTTCTCATGAGAATGGACAAAGGGGGAAAATCACCTCTCTTGACTTGCTAGACACTTCTGCTGACGCAGGCCAGGATACAGTTGCCTTTCTGAGCTGTGAGTGCACATTGTCTCATATTCAGCTTTTCATCCAGCAATACCAAGTCCCTCTTTGCAGGGCTGCTTTCATTCTATTCATTGTCCAGCCTGTATCTGTGCTTGGGTTTTCCCCGACTCATGTGCAGGACCTTGCACTTGGCCTTATTGAACTCCATGAGGTTTGCATAGGACCACACCTGAAGCCTGTCCCTCTGTATGGCATCCATTTGCTGCTTGTTCACATGGTATCAGCCACATGGCCAAAAATTTGACTCATGAAGCAGGAGAGCTGTGTGTACATCTGCCCCAGGAGCTAGAGAGTTTGCTGCCATTGGAGAGGAAAGGTAGAGGGTAAAAGAGATAACAAGAGAAGTGATCCAGTATCTTAAAGAGTAGCCCTTGCTCAGCTAACTTTCTGCTCCAATATCTTGGGAAAATTATGGGACAGCTCTGAGTTTGTATGCACCATGTAGCCATTTGTTTCCCAGAGCTGAACTACAAATGGGTCTACTCTCTGAAAGGCTTTTCCTGGGCCCTCTGCATTTCCAGTGACTTCATAAGGAGTTTATATGCTTTTTTACTGCTTCCTAGGATCTTTCATCTACAGACAGTTTTAGGCATTTTAACAGTGATACTCCAAAAGCTGGAAGTATGTAAGGTGCTTCCTTGTGTTTCACCATTAGTCTGGGAGTTAGCAAAATAATTTTACAGGGAACAGGCATGCTTAGTCAAAAGAGGCTGCAATTCTGTAAAATATCTAAGATTTTTCAATAGCTCTGCATGATTTTTTAAATTTCTAATTGCTATATTTGCCATAGTTTGCACATAACCCACAAAAGCAGAAAACAATAATAAATGAAAAATGCATGTGACAGATGAAAATTTCCCACTGGAAAAAAAAAAATTCCTTTAGGAAACAGTGCAGCCATTTGAAAGTGTTCACAAAAAGGCAGAAATGTGCTGCCAGTCGTTGAGGATTGTACTTTTACTGGCACTAAATGCCCATTTCTGGGTTGCTGATTTCTGCTGACTGAGCAACTGGCAAACTGTCAGAGCTGCTTACCAAAGAAAAAGCTTTCTCAGTTTTGACTACATTTAAAATCCATCCTCATACTAGCTTCAAACTGAGCCTGGGTTCAGGAAGAGTTAGGGTGTAAACAGCATTGTTTCAGAGTCTTTCTGTAACACTTAAGTGTTGGTGTAGACATAAACTGAGTGGCATGTAGCTTGGCTCATTTTGATTCCTTTTACTGTGGATGCTAGGATGTGTTGTGATAGCTTCTCTTTCAGTATAAGGTTATTTTATTTCAATTTTCCTTGAATGTTGAACAATGAAGCAAGAACACTTGATTGTTTTGCTGTTTTTCTTAGAGTATAAAAAACAAAAAAAAAAAGAGCTGACATTGGCATGTCCTTGTCTGTCCCAACCCCACCCACCTCCCTCACTGCCTCCTATTGCTGTCACCATTTGTCATGCCTGCTCATGTCTGAGCAACAGCCAGGAAAAAAGAAGAGGATGCTTAAGTATTTTATCTGTCACTGGAAAGGCATCAAAGGTGAGCCTCAGTATATAAACCTCTAGACTGTCCTCTAGCTGTGTTTTCTGCATGTATTACCAGGTGACACATGACAGCTGCAAGAGAGATCAGTCTTAATGTTTGAGCTTCATCTGAGCTCAGGATTCAAAGTAAAGGTCAGCAGCCATGACCCTGAATAGATTAAACTAAATAGAAAGGTATAAAGAAACCCTGCCACATAAATCGCTAACCTGAGGGGGAAAATCACTTTGCATTCATCTTTGGGCAGAGGTTAAACTAAACTGAATTTGGAGACATTGCATTTAAGCCCCACTCAAAATAACTTAATATCCTCTGCAAAACTGTTTAAATGAGAAATAATGTATTTATCTTAGATGTTCTTGTTAGATTTTGAAATTAACATATCCCTAAAACACAGCAGCTCTCATCACTTGTTATTTTTCTTTCCCTTCAACTGTCTCAGTAAGATGGCCCAGAGTAATTTCTCGCTGTGAAGACTTATCTGTAAGGAAGAAGTTAGAAAGAGATCACACAAAGCATTAGCATCCACCAAGATCTGCGTCTCTTTTTAGGTGGAAATCTCATAGACCCAAAGCTTGATTTTTTTGGTTTTCTTAAAGATTAAGAAAAAAAAAAATCAATTTAGAAGTTAAACCCAAAAGTTTCATTAGCAAGAACAACAAAAAGAAGACAAAAAGAGAAAGACATTGATAGATGGACAGAAAATATGGTTATGTTACAAAGTTCTGTTTCAGATCTACCCCATCAGCACTTCCTACAAAGCAAAGCATTCCTAAGGGAGTTGCTCTGCTGGGAACCTAACACTATAAACAAATTACTGAACAGTGATTCTGAGTTAAAACATTTGACTTTTAATAAAGTACTCTTCCTATAAAGTGCTGCCTATCTTTTTCATGCTACTTTGCTGTTTATTATGTTATCTTAAATGGGAGTGAGAAGCAGGTTCTGTGTACGTGTTTTAGATACAAAATTTCCTGAATAATTTGCTTTACTGCTGCATCAGTAGTTTTCATTTGTGATTAATTATCATGGTAAACATATGCTGAAAATAACTAAATATATGTAGCTTCTGTGAGTAGGCTGTACATCCTTGATTAATATATTAATATGCAGGAGTCTTTTGTAGAATAGGATGAAGGTTTTTGCTTGTTTCACAAATTATATTAATTGACTTGTTTACAGTACGTTTCCTGGGGTGTGAAAATGTAGAAATCATATGATAATCTTGCTGCACAGGACTTTTTGAATGCATTTTCTGAGTTTGGGATACCTCGTGGCATTCAGTTGTTCTGTTGAGCTTGTACTAGCATATAAAACCACCAATATTTGAAGAAAATGCCTTTGCTTTCCAAATTTCCATGTATTTGTACCATTGCACTCACATTATGGTAGAAATAACATGAATTTGTGATCAGTAGTAACAATAATATCAATCTTATATTCAGCATGTTACACTACAAAACCAAGGGTAGTTTGAAGACAGGGATAATTAAGATTTCTCCATTCATGTGAAGTAACAGTAGCAAATGGGAAAAGAACTCAAATCTGTCTATATCTTCTCAAGATTTTCCATATCAGGCAAGATTTCTACTGAAAAAAAAGTGTCTTGTGAACACCTGCCTTTTTATAGGCACATATATGTGTGTCCCGCATTTGGCAGACAACATTTTCAGGTTTTGCATGAGATTGCGTGGGCTCCAAAATGATAGACCTAAGTATTGATAGGACAGACTACCCATTCTAAATATTCAAAAGCTGTAGGATGAGACATATCTCTGGGATGTAAGAGACTGGAACTGTATATATGAAGGATGGGGAAAATCTTTCCCATGCATTTATTATTTCTCACATGAAGTCCTGAGCCCTGACAGACAAGCAATATAATTTGAATTCATGAGAATGGTATTTCATAGCTACAAAGAGTGAAGTGAGAGGAACAATACATTGTCTCAGACTAAGTAGTGGAGTTGGGGAAAAATACACACTTTTTTATGGAACAAGACCTCCCTGCTTTAAAATGTGACACGTGAACATAAATGTATCTGAACCTAGATAGCATTATTTCCAAAGTAAAATGTTACATGTATGCCCAGGCTTTAAATCTTTTTCATTGCTATATACATGTAGGTGTATCATATGGTTTTCTGGCTGAATCATGGGACTTGGACTTGGATAATCTGGGTTTTGAATCTTCCTGACATTTTATCATACTTCTCATTAGAAGAAAAGAGCAGTGTGTACAAGTTACTCATTTTCCTATTAACATTATTTTGAAAATTAAATTCAGAAGGCAATTCCACCCCTCAGTCCTTATTAGAACTGTCTTGGCTCCAAGGTTAAAATTCCTGTCTGTTTTGAATTTTGAAGTATTATCCCATGATAATCATATTCTGTATCAGAGTGTGTTCTGTATGCTCAGTATTGCCTTATTTAGATCCTTCAGGCAGCACTGACTAGC
>NW_008607432.1:0-6950 GCF_000691845.1 Merops nubicus | reverse complement strand
TCAGCAGGAGAAGAGTAACAGGAGCCCAGCGCCAGTCTTGAATAAACCAGCAGGAACTCAGCAAGAAGCTCTTCCCAGATAAGTAAAAGCACAGTCCTACAGAGAGCTTGTCTCTGCTGAAAGACTGGAGATACATTGTTTTAATGAACTCGCCTCAAGCTGTTGAAATCATTTGAGGGAACAGCTTTGGGGTTTATGATTCTCCTAAATATCTTTGATTTCAAAAACATGGAAAGTATGATTTGTGTCAAGATTATTTCTATTCAGCCCTTATCCCTACCACATGTATGCACTCTGCAGGAGTGGCTTTATGTGTGTCCATGGGTATTCTCTTAGGAAGATGAGGAGCCTTCAGATTAGGATTTTAAACTTTTTTTTCTGTTACTGCTTTGGTATAGATATAGAACTAGCTTTGACAGACATTTTCTAATTTAAAAATAGAGAAAAAAAATCACTTAATTGTCCTGTTGACAGGAGTGTTTAGTCTGTGTGTTTTTGCTTCAGCTCCAGAGAAAATTTCTCTCTCTTCCCACAGACCATGATAATACTGGTCTAAGTTTCTTACCTTTCTTTTAGCTTCTCTTTCCACTGTCTACTTACTATGCTGGACCTCGTATCTCTGTTACTTCCATGCCCACTTTCCTTCAGTGAAAATTTCAGACTGAGGGCAGCAGCATGGGTGAGGGACTGCCGCCTGCTCCTGGCACACAGATATAGGGGAAAGCAGCTTGGCTGACCACTCAGTCAATGTTTTGAATAGCAGTTTATCACCTGAAATTACTGGTACAAAGCTGCTCCTTGGATTCTAATTCTTCGTGAGTGCGTTCCTTGTGCATTCAATTCTTTCTTTATTATGGAAATTGGCATCCAAATTTAAGGGTAGATTTTTGCTTTATACCTGCTAATGGAAAACATGCTACTTTTCAGAGATAGGCATACAGGAGGAAGGAGTAGACTTGTAATCAGACTCCTACCATACTCAAGACAGCAGTATTGCAGTTAGCCCTCTCATGGTATTCTTTGTCTGTCCACTGCTGACTGCCTTTACTGCATTAGGTAGACACTGGATAGGAGAGAAGGTGATTTAGGTTCTGGTTGTTTGATAGCTGTTCTTTGAAAAGTGTCCTATTCTGAAATGTTTTGGTACAAGGGACCCAGCTGAAAATGTAAAAATTCAGTATCAAGAAGCTAGTGCTGGAGGTGATGGCAGTCTGATATATCACTTTATTAGCTCAGTAACTACGTGACATACTGTCCTACTTCTTGAAGTAAATGTATGAGGGACAACAAAGAAAAAAAATTCCTTTGTCCTTGCCTGTTGACATGGAGTCCAATATGCAAATAGATTTATTGACAATTGTTTCTCTATCCAATTTTTCAACACCTCTCTCTTTTTCCCTTTTCTCAGGATGCAAGACAAGTATGAGGCTGGACTGTAAGCTGGCCTTCCCAACATCTAGAAAAAAATAAATGTGTTTTGGAGCTTTATGATTAAAATCTAAGGTGTCCCATGCAAATTTGCCACATTGTGAGTGGTTCAGAGCTGGGACAGAATTTCAGATAAGGCTTCTGCCTTATGCCAGTAAGTCTGGGGCTGAAGTAGATGCTTGCTTCTCATATTTTTATACTAAGCCCACTTTGCACAAGCTGCCCATCCCTAAATTACACAGTTGTATGAGAAGAAGTTTTGCTTGCAGTGCTGTGATGCTTCTTGCTGCGTGGCTGCTCAGCCACACACCTGTGTCTGGTACAATGCTCATGTGGTAAGACTGGCTTTTGATTGGCATTTGCATCTGTAGCTTCCTTGCTCCTCAATGATCCCTGAGAAGAGGTGTTGACAAATCAGAGAGTACAACTCCACTGATGAGAGGGGAAAGCAGCAGAAGTTTATCTCTCCTCTATGCCCATGAAGATTTAGTTTTCTACCCGACTGTAAAGAGAATTCATTAATGTACACAGTCTAAGTGATTATGGCTTTGGGGTTGAGGAGATCTGAACCTCCTCTTTTATTGAAATTATTATATTTTCCAAAGTCATTAAGACATATAAAGGTAGAGTTATTTCTAAAACCCTTACCTAGGAAATTCGTGGGAGGAGAGAGAAAAACTAAAGGATAGACCATCCCAGTTCCTGACTCACGGACTGTTTCTAACAGAATGACATGGTGAGACCATATTAGCTGTTTACATCTATCTACTTATAGATATAAATATCTAGCTATAAATATCAACACTTACATCTATATAATTTAGCAACATTTTTATAATAAAAATTATACATACATATATCACATTATCTTTTCATAGGGATCTTTTTGGCCAATTTAAGGCACAAAAGACATCTCAAAGACAACTTCTAACAAATACCTTAAAAATAAACAGGAGACAGAGACCTAAGGCAATGCCTGTCTAATGGAAAAGGCAGGCAGAAATCAGACTTGCTTGGTTAAAACAGCTGGCTTGCTCCCTGGACAGTACACATATAACACATCTTACACACTGCTTTATCTTGCCTGCTAGGGTTGAAAGGGGCTTTAGGGACAAGAGTAAGAGATAAGGACATAAACCAGCTTCATTAGTTCCACTGCTCAGAAAATAACATAACAAAACAATGATTCTTCTTTCTGCAGTGTATCACTCTGTTGTACTTGTTATGTACACAGAGTGAGCCAAGCTGAAGTGCCCTCACTGCCTAAAGCTCTACAGCAGCAATGAAATGAGTTATGCCCAGACTAGTCATGTTTCATACAGTAATGGGAAGCAAAAACTCACTGAAACCCACCAGAATTATGATGATCTAGGAGAAAATGTTGCAGTCTGACAAACTAAACAGGTGAGAACAAGAAATTTACCTCTGATGCCATTATTACTATACCTCCAGTTTGTGACCAGTTACTCAGGCTGTAGCTCTCTATTTCAGACGCTTTTGTGACCTTCTGTAGAGTCTCACTTCCTTTACTGTATGAGGAACTTTGGCTTCTAAGCATAGAAGCCCTCAATCTCAATTTTCAATTAAAGACCTTTAAAATAGTGTAATTAATACCCTGGACTTCATGGGAAGTTGTAGAGTTGTTATATAAATTGCCAGGGCAATACAGAGTAACCTGATCTTTCTAAGGTCAGTGGAAGAAGACATTTAACAGTGGGAGCCGTGGAATTCCAGGTGTAGATTTCATGGCCAGAAGTTAGCATTAGCATCCGATGGTGTTCCTCTGTCTGTGAAAACTGTTGAATAAATGATTATCAGTAAAGCCTTACTATACTTAACTATGACCACTGTAACAAATTCATGCTAGCTGAACTATTGTAAGGAGGAGTTTTGCCTTCAGTCCTGAAATTTTTTTTCCTGTTCGAGAATAACATATGATACTGGGAACAATAAGGAAGATTACTTTGCCATATCCTTCTTCTACTTCTTCTGTACAGATAAGCCAGGTTTCATGTGCCAGAGTTGTCAGTCTGCCACCTTTTAAGAGAGCTATATTCACTATAAAAATGAAATTAAAATAGAAAATAGTGGGGGAAAAAGAGATTGTTGCCAAATACAGTATGTACAGGAAAACCTAGACACGTATTATAGGGTGGAAATGAACTTTAAAGTGCAGTAGGGATACATGGATATTAGCCCACTTACACTATGGAAAAAATGAAAGTAGCTGGTCATGCCCTAAGCAGGAGATATGAAAAACAGATGCCTCTTAAAACTGAGTGGAAATCCACAGTATGTGTAACAAGGGCAACTAGTGAACTATGGAAATAGGAGTCATTGAAAAGCTTAATTAGCTCTGTTGTATTTGTTCCAGATAAAATATTCTGGTGATTGTGTGTTGAGGCCTCTGTCTTGCAAAATAGAATCTCTCCCTCCTCCTTATTGCTGCAAAGATCTCCTCTAGGTACAAAACCACGGGAAAGAAATGTGTGAACTCAGCCAAACACTTGTGCTGAATAAGGCAAATTGGTGAGAAACTTTTTAAAAAAAGAAAAAACTCCTCCTGTTCAGTTGCAGACAACACATTTTGTAAGCATTTAGAAATTAAACTAACTGATGTATAAAAATACAGGCTGTGACAACAGAGCAATGACCTTATCAACCGTACCATCTACACATTCTTCTGAACATGTAAGCAGTGATCAGAAAACTTTTGACTGGGTGGAAGATAATGTCAAACGCACAGCTGTAGCCAGTAGCACTGGAATGAAAACCAGACTGGTGACACTGGGATGATGACACTGAGAGGAGAGTTGAAAGTTGTTTATCTGATAAAGAATTTGCTAAAATTACACCTCAAACAAACTCTGTTCCTAGATGCTGCTGTTTCTGTCACAACAAAGGTATTATGCTTGATGTACTTCCAGAAAAAAAAAAAAAACCCTTCTCCTAAGACTAATGTCTGGAAATGTCTTGTCTCTTGTCAGTGGATATGAGTCTCCCATCCTTGGTTTTTGAATCTACTGTTATGCTGCTGCCATCTTTGCTATCAAGTTCCTGTTGGCAATACACCTTTGGATCAATTCTCCAAACCTTTGTGAATAGAGCATCAACCACAAATTCATAAAGTGTGGGGAAAGTAATTTCCCCCAATTATTTTTCTTTTATTTTCTGCTTCTAGAGTGATGGGAACTTGAGAAACAAAAAGATAAAATAATGGAACCTTCTCCAGCACAACCAAAGAGATGGTTTTTCAGGTGTAAACATTTTTGGGTCACTTAAAGACTAAAAAAACCTTACTATTTATAGTCTTTAACAGCTTACTGGGTATTATGGTCTGCAAAAGAACATATGTATAACTTAATAACCATTACTTTACTACTATGATTTGCCCATCATATTACAGATGAACTATAAGGAAATAATTAAACAGATGATATTACAGGACTGCCTATATAGTGAAATGTAAACCTGACCCAATTGTGATAACCTTACACTTTATAGTAAGTGACAGTTCCAGTCAGTGCACATAATACATGAGTCGATGCACTTATTTAAAACCTAATGTGGTACGTATTACATTTGCTATAAGAAGATTTTTCAGGGCAAAGAAATGCCACATTGAATATGCAGTATTTGTACTGATATGCCACAGAAAAAAGCACTATGAAGACTACAGTCACTTTGTCACTACATTCCCCTCTTCAGAAATTCTTGCAATAGTTTGAAGATAATCCTAAAGCATTAAGAAAGTTCTGTGATTATTGAAACCAAATATGGTACAATGTCACCCAAAAGATTTTAAGATAAAGAAAACAGAAAAAGACAGAAGAGAATGGATCATTCTGCATGGCTGTGGGAAGGGTTGTTGCATGAAAGGTAATCTATTGGTTAGTTGTTCTTGGAGCAGATAACGAAGTATAGTATAGACTCATTTTAGACTTCTAATGAAATCGTTCAAGAAGTTCAAGATTACTATGTTTTCTGTTAAGGTGATTTCCTTGTGTTCTGTATGTCAAAGGGCTGTTTTGGAGACTAATGAGTTGATTATAGTTTGCAATGAAATCAGTTATTTAGTAATTAATGTCATGTTTGCAAATTGCTTTAGAAATATATCATTAGTTCTAAATGTTATTTCTATTTATCACAATATTTCAATGGTAACATGTTAATTTATTCTTACTGAACTGAAAAAAAATGCATATACCAACAGTTTGCAAAGCATTTGTGCGCATCTAAAAAAAAATCTAATTTGAGTTACTGTTTTCCTCTCCATACTCTGATGAGAACTGTTCCTCTAGCCAAAGAGAAATTTAAGGATTTCAATCCTTTAAAGAAAAAAAAAAAGGCAGTCAATTTTCAAAACTCTCTTAGACAGACCAGCAGTTTAACGGAGAAGATGAAAAGCTTGAGTACATAAAAGGTACATAGCTGCTACATAACATATGAACACATATGTAAATAAGGGAAGAAGGCTTCTGGAAGTCTGACATGTAAATCTGTGGCTTTTCGTCTTTGCATGTTGTCTATGTTAGATAATACTGTTAAACATAAGGCTGGTGAAATAATTAGTCCTCAGGCTAGAATTCTATGCAGTTAGAAATCCTTAAAGTGCACCTAGAAATGCCTAATTGTTTTATAATTAACAAATGCATTAATATATGATTAATGATTAATAAAATAAAGATGAATGGTGGTAACTAATGCATGAAAGATGGAAAAAAACTGGAACAGAGCAACTTCCATGTCATGTCATCAATCAGTTTGCTTTCCAATACTGTTGAGTAATAAAACCAGTATGTTCATTGAATGTGGAAATACACAGGAAAACCTGGCTTCAGATGTGCTTCTGTGTGTTCCCTAGCTAAATGTATGCAATTATTTCTGTAGAAGGAAGAAAAAAATTCTGAGTCTTTTTGTAATGCTCATCAAGAAGAGATTTTCCACACCAGAGAGAATCACATTCTCTACACTCTAGGAGAACACAACACATGGTTTTAAAGACATTTAAAAACATTAGTCAATTTACAGAATTATTTTATTCGGAATCATAGGAAAGTTATATTATTTAAGATTATTCTGATAAAACTACTGGTGCTGAAAGTTGTACCTTGTGCAGGGCATCTTGGTACAACTGTGGCTGGCATCTTGATGCCTTGCCTGTGTCAGCCAGTGCCATGGAAGTAGCCTTTGTGTCAGGTAACAGCAGAAGCATTTTTTGTGTGCCTGGAGTTCTAGAGAGAAAGGAAGGCTGTATTCAAGCTCAAAATAAATTGCTTTTGTTAAGTGTGATACAGAGTTAACTGTACCATTTTGAGAAGGGAAATAAATGATTGTGGCTACTTTTCCAGCTGAGCGTGAGAGCCTTCAGCAGTTTGCCTTCATTCTGTGAGTGCTGGTGATAGCTATGTACAGACAATATGGAATTACAGAACAATAGGACAGGAGCTCAGTGAATGGTTATGGATCTTCCTCAGCATAAAGGGCAGTTGGTGAAAAGTGTTGTGGTGAGCAGAGCCCAC